>NC_089783.1:11846781-11904281 GCF_040412425.1 Macrobrachium rosenbergii | reverse complement strand
AGCCAAAGAAGATGGGCTAATGTTTTCTGTAAGGTGTACAGATTACACAGGAATTAAATAGCACTGGATGAATGACTGGGGTATGGGTAGGATTATAACATATCTTAGCCTAATTGTACCCCATATCTTAAAGGAAATATATGTTGTTTATGTGGTATAAATAAAAACCCTTGGCCTACAGAACAAGAGCAATAGCAGCAGACTAGTTGATTCATCCGGTGCTGGCTATGTTACCCTTGCTACAAACATTCCGGAATTATGCAACTTGAATGCAATGCCTCTACCATTTGATCCCAAAAGGCTTGACATAGATGATGGAATCCAGTAGACCTTTTGAAAAGAACAAAGCTAAATATCATGAATCATACATGCTCAAGTTCAAAACCACAAAACTGGAAAGGAGAAAGAAGTCATGCAAAATAAAAGATGATGATGCTCCTGGTCCAAAAACTCACATGTAGTGCCCAAAAGGCAGGCGAAGAAGATGAGAGGAACCTTAGACTGAGAAAGAAGGAATCTGCTTTGTTTCTGACAAACAAGCACTAATCTAAGATTTACGATTGGCCATGAAAAGCTACAGTTATGTTCTATCAAGTTGCTGGATGAGGAACTTTTGGCCAAGCTTAGCAGTGGCGACATTGTTTCTTAGGACCTTAGGCATCACCCATCTGACAGGCATGTACAAGAGGGAAAGAGCATGGCCAAATTCCCAGGAAATTGGAGATAATTACACTCAGTATGGACAAAAGGCTTGCGCATATGCTTTTTCTGAGCTTGACATGTACAGTACATACGTCCGCACTTTTTTCTGTCCGCACTTTTTCTATCCGCCCTCAGATCTTAAAAGCTACTGAGGCTAGGGGGCTGCAATTTGGTATGTTGATCATCTACCCTCCAATCATCAAACATCCCAAATTGCAGCCCCCTAGCCTCAGTAGTTTTTTTTTTTATTTAAGGTTAAAGTTAGCCATAATCATGCATCTGGCAAAGATATAGGCCATGCCACCACCGGGCCGTGGTTAAGGTTTCATAGGCCGCGGCTCATTTAGCATTATACCGAGACCACCGAAAGATAGATCAATTTTCGGTGGCCTTGATTATACGTTGTACAGAAAACTCGATTGCGCCGAAGAAACTTCGGCGCATTTTTTACTTGCTTATTCTTGACTCTGTGTGCGTACGTGTGTGTGTGTGTGTGTTTCCTTAAGTGCCTGTGTTCCTGCACATAATTATCTAATGCATTTCCATGAACATATTTATATACCAAACTCATCTCCACTGAAGCTTCACCCAGACTCCCCCCCCCCTCCAACCCCCCTTCTTCTCTCATCCCGTTTTGGCATCTTTAATTGTAGCTTCAACATTATTCAATTCCATCTAAGCCTGACTTTAACCCGAGCGGAAAATGAAAAAAAGTTCGACATTGAAAACTTTTTGACATTGTGGATATATTTGGACTTACCTTGTCGCCTGTTCCGTTGCAATTCTACATAATAAGAGCTACTTTATTTTGTTTAATTCATTTTTTTCTCTTCTAATAACTGATCTCTTGTTCTTCCTGTATTTCCTATTACCTTCTGTTACTCACTTCAAATGGACACCTTAATGTCCTTTGGAGGCTTGAATTTCAAGTCAGTGGCCCTTGTGGGTTTGTTCCATATGAATAGGGTTCATCTTCTAAATAATAATAATAATAATAATAATAATAATAATAATAATAATAATAATAATAATAATAATAATAATAATATATATATATATATATATATATATATATATATATATATATATATATATATATATATATATATTTATACATGTATATATGCACATATATATGTATTACAGTTAACACACACAAACATAAATATACCTGCATATATATACATATATACAGTATATAAATATATATAAATATATATATATATATATATGCATGTATGTATGTATGTAATTGTAATAGCAACAATGCCCTCTTAAGAGGGCATTGTGGCTATTACAATTACCTATGTATCTGGTAAAAAGTGACCAGTAGATTCTACACACACGCACACAAACACACACATATATATATGCATGTATGTATGTATGTATGTATATACATACATGTAGAAACTACTGGTCACATTTTACCAGATACATAGGTAATTGTAATAGCCACAATGCCCTCTTAAGAGGGCACTGTGGCTATTACAATTACATATATATGCAAATATGTTACAATTACATATATATATGTATATATATGTATGTATATAAATATATATATATATATATATATATATATATATATATATATATATATATATATATATTATATATATATATACATACATGTATATATTTATTATATATATATATATATATATATATATATATATATATATATATATATATATATATATATATATATATATATATATATAATATACATACATACACACATACATGCATACATAAATAGACTGTGACGTTGAAAATATATTAGTGGTGAGTAGTGAGAACAAGGGATTTCTGAGTTCATATTTGTATATATATATATATATATATATATATATATATATATATATATATATATATATATATATATATATATATATATATATATATATATATATATATATATATATATATATATATATATATATATATATATATATATATATATATATATATATATATATATATATATATATATATTTATTATACTGTCATGATGTTATACTATTATATTATTATTACACACACACACACACACCCACATATATATATATATATATATATATATATATATATATATATATATATATATATATATATATATATATATATATATATATATATATATATATATATATATATATATATATATATATATATATATATATATATATATATAGAGAGAGAGAGAGAGAGAGAGAGAGAGAGAGAGAGAGAGAGAGAGAGAGAGAGAGAGACAGAGAGAGAGATACATACATACATATTCGTATATACATAATAGATAGATTAATAGATAGATGGAGTTAGCTATAGTGAACTGGGTATTAAAATACCTTGACGTTACACTAAAAAATCCTTCCTGATGGCACGATGCTTCAACACTACCCTGAAAACCTAAGAAAAAGCTTTCATACTATACCCCTGGAAGAATATAATAGATAAAGCGCATCTGGCAGAGACAAGGATTCGAACCTAAGATGAAAATGCAAGACAGAAATGCATTATACAGCAAGTGATGGGACATTGTCTCTGAATAAATCATACACAACAGAAATAATATTGGCTGGGACGCTCTATAGGTTTACCTCTGTCATTTTTTGGGTAAAAATTACAAGGAAACACAACTGAAAGTTTCATATTTGCGGAAGTATCAAATCAACAATGCGGAGGTATCAGATCAACAATGCCTTCTAGGCAAAAGAAATATGAAAGAGCCTTCGGAGATTCTGGAAGCTTCAAAGACGAAAGGAACGGGATAATAGGCCAGTATGTATGTCTGTCTGAAGCCTGGAATCGGAGACAAACGAATTTCCGGGAATCCCTTCCTCAGAATCCGGGAATTCCGTCCTCAGAATCCGGGAATTCCGTCTTCAGAATCCAAGGTGGTCTGTGTCAGAAACAAAAACTAAGGTTAGAGACAGGTCCTGTTATCTGCAGACATTACACAATGTTTATCGTAACGCTTACAGCAATGTGCCTTAAAGCATTCACAATTGCCATCGTTCTATTCGGAGCTTTGTTTACTGGAATGAACCACTTCGCTCGTCTTGAAAGCGGTGTTCTGCACCAGCTTGTTGCTTGCGAGCAGTGTGTTTTGGACCTCAAAGGACGTTTGGACACCCTTAATAAATCCTCCACCGTATTAAGGATTAGGTTTAACTTCAAAACCATAGACTCTTGGCCCGTTGCAGGCCTTCGCTGGATATTGTCCTTCTGCCCTCGGGTTGGAAGGTTTTTGAAGTCCAGACAGGAATTACAACGGTGCGAAATCGTGGGCCGAAATCTGGAAAGGAGGCTGGAAAAAGTCGAGTCCAAACTTGGATTTTCCCAGTTTCTTAAAACTCGTCTGAAAGAAAAGGCTGGTATTGTCTGCCTGTATTCCGGAATGTGTTTGACGATTGGAGGAATTCTGTTAATGTTGAGTTTGTTATTTAATAAGAAAGAGGAAATTGACCCAAAAGATGAACAGCAAGAAAATGCCTTTGAAGTAAACTGGTCGCCAGTGGATAGTTGTTCTCTTGATGAAACTGAGGAAACATTAGAGGAATGTCAAAATTTAACTAAGAAGAATTGTGACTCAAAAGAGAAAGAAAAATTACAGGAAATGGAGAAGTTGTTTGAGGAAGAAAAAAATCTTTTCGAGAAAAGGAAGGAGGAGTTGGAAGTTGAGATAGGACGCCTTTCTAATAAAATTTGTGACATCCAGAAGGAGAGAAAAGCAGAGATTGAAAATGCGACCAAAACTGTTACTGGCCTTGAGGAAGTCAACAGCCAACATAAATCAGAGATTATCCGCCTCTCTAAGATGATTGGAACCGTTCAAAAAGAAAAGCAAGCGGTGATTGAAAGATCAATGAAAACTGTTAATAATCTTGTGCAGACTAATAAGGAACTGGAGGCAGAAGCTGACCTCGTCTACAGCGATTATCAAGCCCTTCAGAAACAAAGAGAGGAGGAGAAGGACAGTGCGAAGAAAACCATTTATGATCTCGAGACAATTAAAGACCAACTGCTGATGGAAGTTGCCAATACAGAAGCATCGGCTGAACAATATCGAAGCGAAACCGAAGAAATGAAGAAATCGATTCGCCTGCTGACAGAAGAGCTGGAAAGGGCTAAGGAAAAAAACCGAGCCCAAATTGAGATTCAGTCCCAGCTATTGAAAGAGAAAAAGCAAAGGGAGGAGGAGACGGAAAGTGCGGAGGAAACCATTAATGATCTTGAGATAATTAAAGATCAGCTGCTGATGGAGATTGCCAATACAGAAGCATTGGTTGAGGAACAACGAAACGAAACCGAAGAAATGAAGAAATCACTTCGCCTGCTGAAAGGAGAGCTGGAAAGGGCTAAGGAAAAAACCCGAGCCCAAATTGAGATTCAGTCCCAGCTATTGAAAGAGAAAGGAAATTTGCAAAAAGCTATGAATGAACAAGGTCAAATTATCGAACAGATGTCTGAAGAGAACCGAAAATTGAAGAAAGAATTAATGGATGCAAAAATTAATGACTTTGTGAGAGGCGAACGGTACGAGACACTAGTTACCGAGCTTCAGGCATTTAAGAATAGGGTCAGTGTTCTTGAAAATGCAACAGCAAGCAGAGAAATAGAATTAGAAGATACTGAAGATATAGTAAAAGTAGAAAATAAAGTAATAGAAGAAAGTAAGGAGCAAATGCAAAAAGTCGACAGGCAAGAAATAGAAGAACCAAAAGAAGAAGAGAAAATTGAAAAAGAATGTCTACCAGATGAAGATGAAGCTAGTTTAGAAACAGAAGAAAACCTCAGCAGAAGGCGACCAGGAGATAGAAAAGTGAGACTTAACAGAATACCATTCCCAGGAAAGATGCCTACAAGTTCCAAAGCACTGCCTAAGAGTCATCAAGCTAATAATGGGCAAAAGGAAGACAAAATTATTAAAACTATAGAAAAAAGACTGAAAGATAGAAAAAGCCAAGAAGACAAAGGAGGAGCTGACAAGAAAGAAGCCGACAATGCCGACGAGGGGTGCCAAAAGCCCCAAAAGACAAAAAGAGATCAGCGAAAACTGATCACGTTCGACCTTGAACCTGATCAGCCTGAGATGGAAGGAGGCATCTTCTTGGCCCTTTCAGGACCTCCAACTCGACATGGCCCTACAAGACAAGACCAGGAGGACAATTGTATAATATTCAGGGGCAAAAAGGTTCAATTGAAGAGGCTTGGGGAAATGGAAGGAGAAGTGACTACTGAACTGGATGTCCCTAGGAACTTCCACAAAGCCATCAATGGAATCCGGGGAAGGACTTTACAGGAGATCACCAAGAAGAGCGGTTTCGCCATCATAAAGATGCCAGGGAGGTTTGAGGCATCAAATCTGATCACTATCACTGGTACTGTCCAGCAAGTTCAACTAGCAGCTGGTCACATTGAACGTATCATCAGCACGCTCCACGAATTACCTTGAAGAAACTTTTCCCCGAATGTGCCCGTTAAACATCTATCTCCTGCTGATGAGGGATTTGGTTGGTGGCTTAAGGCAGGCGAAATTTGTTGTGCCAACTTAAGGTTGGGTATACCAATTCGAGACATGGGCAACCACTACCATGGTAAGTTAATGCCTCCGTCATCAAACCTGGATTTCTGCCCACCTTTTGAGTGTTGGCCAAGGCCTCCTTAAGGAAATCTGTAGCTGCTGGGCCAACTTAAGGTTGGGTATACCAGTTCGAGACGTAGGCAACCTCTAGCATGATAAGTTAATGCCTTCGTCATCGAACCTGGATTGCTGCCCACCTTTTGAGTGTTGGCATAGGCCTCCATAAGGAAATCTGTAGCAGTTAGGCCAACTTAAGGTTGGGTATACCAGTTTGAGACGTAGGCAACCTCTAGCATGGTAAGTTAATGCCTTCGTCATCGAACCTGGATTGCTGCCCACCTTTTGAGTGTTGGCCGAGGCCTCCATAAGGAAATCTGTAGCAGTTGGGCCAACTTAAGGTTGGGTATACCAGTTCGAGACGTAGGCAACCTCTAGCATGGTAAGTTAATGCCTTCGTCATCGAACCTAGCTTGCTGCCCACCTTTTGAGTGTTGGCCTAAGCCTCCTTAAGGAAATCTACAGCTGCTGGGCCAACTTAAGGTTGGGTATACCTGTTCGAGCCATAGGCAACCTCTAGCATGGTAAGTTAATGCCTCCATCATCAAACTTGGATTGCTGCCCACCTTTTGAGTGTTGGCCTAGGTCTTCTTAAGGAAATCTGTAGCTGCTGGGCCAACTTAAGGTTGGGTATACCAGTTCGAGACATAGGCAACCTCTAGCATGGTAAGTTAATGCCTCCATCATCGAACTTGGATTGCTGCCCACCTTTTGAGTGTTGGCCTAGGTCTTCTTAAGGAAATCTGTAGCTGCTGGGCCAACTTAAAGTTGGGTGTACCAGTTCGAGACATAGGCAACCTCTAGCATGATAAGTTAATGCCTCCGTCATCGAACTTGGATTGCTGCCCACCTTTTTGAGTGTTGGCCTAGGCCTCCTTAAGGAAATCTGTAGCTGGTGGGCCAACTTAAGGTTGGGTATACCAGTTCGAGCCATAGGCAACCTCTAGCATGGTAAGTTAATGCCTCCGTCATCGAACTTGGATTGCTGCCCAACTTTTGAGTGTTGGCCTAGGCCTCCTTAAGGAAATCTGTAGCTGCTGGGCCAACTTAAGGTTGGGTATACCAGTTCGAGACATAGGCAACCTCTAGCATGGTAAGTTAATGCCTTTGTCATCGAACCTGGATTGCTGCCCACCTTTTGAGTTTTGGCCTAGGCCTCCTTAAGGAAATCTGTAGCTGTTGGGCCAACTTAAGGTTGGGTATACCAGTTTGAGACATAGGCAACCTCTAGCATGGTAAGTTAATGCCTTTGTCATCGAACCTGGATTTCTGCCCACCTTTTGAGTGTTGACCTCGGCCTTCTTAAGGAAATCTGTAGCAGTTGGGCCAACTGAAGGTTGGGTATACCAGCTCGAGATATAGGCAACCTCTAGCATGGTAAGTTAATGCCTTCGTCATCGAACCTGGATTTCTGCCCACCTTTTGAGTGTTGGCCTAGGCCTCCTTAAGGAAATCTGTAGCAGTTGGGCCAACTTAAGGTTGGGTATACCAGTTCGAGACATAGGCAACCTCTAGCATGGTAAGTTAATGCCTAGCATTGTCATCGAACCTGGATTGCTGCCCACCTTTTGAGTTTTGGCCTAGGCCTCCTTAAGGAAATCTGTAGCTGTTGGGCCAACTTAAGGTTGGGTATACCAGTTCGAGCCATAGGCAACCTCTAGCATGGTAAGTTAATGCCTTTGTCATCGAACCTGGATTGGATTGCTGCCCACCTTTTGAGTGTTGGCCTAGGCCTCCTTAAGGAAAATCTGTAGCTGGTGGGCCAACTTAAGGTTGGGTATACCAGTTCGAGCCATAGGCAACCTCTAGCATGGGTTAATGCCTCCATCATCGAACTTGGATTGCTTCCACCTTTTGCCCACCTTTGAGTGTTGGCCAGGCCTCTGGGCCAACTTTTAGTGTTGGTATACCAGTTTACATAGGCAACCTCTAGCATGGTAAGTTAATGCCTTTGTCATCGAACTTGGATTGCTGCCCACCTTTTGAGTTTTGGCCTAAGCCTCCTTAAGGAAATCTGCAGCTACTGGGCCAACTTAAGGTTGGGTATACCAGTTCGAGCCATAGGCAACCTCTAGCATGGTAAGTTAATGCCTCCGTCATCGAACTTGGATTGCTGCCCACCTTTTGAGTGCTGGCCTAAGCCTCCTTAAGGAAATCTGCAGCTGCTGGGCCAACTTAAGGTTGGGTATACCAGTTCGAGCCATAGGCAACCTCTAGCATGGTAAGTTAATGCCTCCGTCATCGAACTTGGATTGCTGCCCACCTTTTGAGTGCTGGCCTAATCCTCCTTAAGGAAATCTGCAGCTGCTGGGCCAACTTAAGGTTGGGTATACCAGTTCGAGCCATAGGCAACCTCTAGCATGGTAAGTTAATGCCTCCGTCATCGAACTTGGATTGCTGCCCACCTTTTGAGTGTTGGCCTAGGCCTCCTTAAGGAAATCTGTAGCTGCTGGGCCAACTTAAGGTTGAGTATACCGGTTCGAGACATAGGCAACCTCTAGCATGGTAAGTTAATGCCTTTGTCATCGAACCTGGATTGCTGCCCACCTTTTGAGTGTTGGCCTAGGCCTCCTTAAGGAAATCTGTAGCTGCTGGGCCAACTTAAGGTTGGGTATACCAGTTCGAGCCATAGGCAACCTCTAGCATGGTAAGTTAATGCCTCCGTCATCGAACTTGGATTGCTGCCCACCTTTTGAGTTTTGGCCTAAGCCTCCTTAAGGAAATCTGCAGCTCGAGCCTGGCAACCTCTAGCCAATCTATAGCTGCTGGATAACTTAAGGAAATCTGCAGCTACTGGGCCAACTTTTGAGGTTGGGCCTAACCTTTGAGCTGCTGGGGTTGGGTAGCAACTTAAGGTTGGGTATACCAGTTCAAGCCATAGGCAACCTCTAGCATGGTAAGTTAATGCCTCCGTCATCGAACTTGGATTGCTGCCCACCTTTTGAGTGCTGGCCTAAGCCTCCTTAAGGAAATCTGCAGCTGCTGGGCCAACTTAAGGTTGGGTATACCAGTTCGAGCCATAGGCAACCTCTAGCATGGTAAGTTAATGCCTCCGTCATCGAACTTGGATTGCTGCCCACCTTTTGAGTGCTGGCCTAATCCTCCTTAAGGAAATCTGCAGCTGCTGGGCCAACTTAAGGTTGGGTATACCAGTTCGAGCCATAGGCAACCTCTAGCATGGTAAGTTAATGCCTCCGTCATCGAACTTGGATTGCTGCCCACCTTTTGAGTGTTGGCCTAAGCCTCCTTAAGGAAATCTGCAGCTGCTGGGCCAACTTAAGGTTGGGTATACCAGTTCGAGCCATAGGCAACCTCTAGCATGGTAAGTTGATGCCTCCGTCATCAAACTTGGATTGCTGCCCACCTTTTGAGTGCTGACCTAAGCCTCCTTAAGGAAATCTGCAGCTGCTGGGCCAACTTAAGGTTGGGTATACCAGTTCGAGCCATAGGCAACCTCTAGCATGGTAAGTTAATGCCTCCGTCATCGAACTTGGATTGCTGCCCACCTTTTGAGTGTTGGCCTAAGCCTCCTTAAGGAAATCTGCAGCTGCTGGGCCAACTTAAGGTTGGGTATACCAGTTCGAGCCATAGGCAACCTCTAGCATGGTTAGTTAATGCCTCCGTCATCGAACTTGGATTGCTGCCCACCTTTTAAGTGCTGGCCTAGGTCTTCTTAAGGAAATATGCAGCTGCTGGGCCAACTTAAGGTTGGGTATACCAGTTCGAGACGTAGGCAACCTCTAGCATGGTAAGTTAATGCCTTCGTCATTGAACCTGGATTTCTGCCCACCTTTTTGGTGTTGGCCTAGGCCTCCTTAAGAAAATCTGTAGCTGCTGGGCCAACTTAAGGTTGGGTATACCAGTTCAAGACGTAGGCAACCTCTAGCATGGTAAGTTAATGCCTTCGTCATTGAACCTGGATCTCTGCCCACCTTTTGAGTGTTGGCCTAGGCCTCCTTAAGGAAGTCTGTAGCTGCTGGGCCAACTTAAGGTTGGGTATACCAGTTCGAAACATAGGCAACCTCTAGCATGGTAAGTTAATGCCTTCGTCATTGAACCTGGATTTCTGCCCCCCTTTTGAGTGTTGGCCTAGGGCTTCCTAAGGAAATCTGTAGCTGCTGGGCCTACTTAAGGTCGGGTATACCAGTTCGAGACATAGGCAACCTCTAGCATGGTAAGTTAATGCCTCCGTCATCGAACCTGGATTTCTGCCCACCTTTTGAGTGTTGGCCTAGGGCTTCCTAAGGAAATCTGTAGCTGCTGGGCCAACTTAAGGTTGGGTATACCAGTTCGAGACGTAGGCAACCTCTAGCATGGTAAGTTAATGCCTCCATCATCGAACTTGGATTGCTGCCCACCTTTTGAGTGTTGGCCTAGGTCTTCTTAAGGAAATCTGTAGCTGCTTGCCAACTTAAGGTTGGGTATACCAGTTCGAGACGTAGGCAACCTCTAGCATGGTAAGTTAATGCCTCCGTCATCAAACCTGGATTTCTGCCCACCTTTTGAGTGTTGGCCTAGGCCTTCCTAAGGAAATCTGTAGCTGCTTGCCAACTTAAGGTTGGGTATACCAGTTCGAGACGTAGGCAACCTCTAGCATGGTAAGTTAATGCCTTCGTCATTGAACCTGGATTTCTGCCCACCTTTTGGGTGTTGGCCTAGGCCTCCTTAAGAAAATCTGTAGCTGCTGGGCCAACTTAAGGATGGGTATACCAGTTCGAGACATAGGCAACCTCTAGAACGGTAAGTTAATACCTCTGTCATCGAAACTGGATTTCTACCCACCTTTTGTGTGCAGGCATAAGGCCAGCTTAATCCTTCACCGTTAGAGTTGGCGGGTGCTGTATATCCCTGCAAGACATGACTGTTTCCAGCGCTACTCGATGTATGGGCTCATTTGGTCTTGGTTTTTGGTGGGATGGAAGGGGGGAGGGGGTCGTGGGTGCCATGTCCTTCCCTATTTTCAAAATACGGAAGTGCTAAACCCACCTGATGAGCCCTTTGGCAAGGGCGAAACCTCCTAACTATAATAAACGTCGTTGCACAGATATGTCCTGCGACAAAAGCGGGTGTATTAAAGAGGGATACTAATCATTTGAGTCCATTCCAAAACGTCCCTCCCTCGTGGGGTCAAATTAGAAAGTGAAGATTTGATATCATTCATTTTAAATACTATATTATGCCTACGACACAAGCAGCTCAGGCCATTTCTCTTATGCAAATAGCACATAAACGTTGTCCTACCTTAGGGAAAATAGCGAGTGAAAACAATAGTGATGTAGTGTTTCTCGACCTTGGGTTTATGCTCTTAAGTTAAATTGTATGATATCTTCTGGGTTGTGTTCGTTGTTATAAAACTATTAATTCGATATATATATATATATATATATATATATATATATATATATATATATATATATATATATATATATATATATATATATATAAAATGTATATATATCGAATTAATACTTCTATAACAACGAACTCAACCCGGAAGATATCATACAATTTAACTCAAGAGCATAAACCCAAGGTCGAGAAACATTACATCACTATTGTTTTCACTCGCTATTTTCCCTAAGGTAGGACAACGTTCATGTGCTATTAACATACAAGAAATGACCTGAACCGTTTTCGTCGTAGGCATAATATAGTATTTAAAATGAATTGTATAGAATCTTCACTTTCTAATTTGACCCCACGAGGGAGGAACGTTTTTGGAATGGACTCAAATGATTAGCATCCCTCTTTTAATACACCCGCTCTTGTCGCAGGACATATCTGTGCAACGACGTTTATTATCGTTAGGAGGTTTCGCCCTTCCCAAAGGGCTCATCAGGTGGGTTTAGCCTTTCCATATATATATATATATATATATATATATATATATATATATATATATATATATATATATATATATATATATATATATATATATATATATATATATATATATATATATATATATATATATATATATATATATATATATATATATATATATATATATATATATATATATATATATATATATATATATATCCTGTATGTATATGTGTGTGTGCGTTCATGTATGTGTATTTATGTATGTACTACATGCAAGAGAAGCAGTTGACTACAGATGGTTGTTGCTATTTCACAATGGTAGAGCTTTATTATCTTTACAAACAAAGACTAGAACAACTAAATATTGATGCTTCATTTGTACATCGAACATCGTTGAAAGAACAGATACGAACACAGTTGAAAGAACAGATACTTGACCGTATCCTAGAGTTGGAGGCCTTCTTAAGGGAAGAGAGATTTAGCATGCTGACAAGGGGAGAATGGGAGAAGCCTTAGCCACGGCATGTGACAACAATGATGCAGTGATCATGGCCAAATCAGCCAAGAAATTAAGAAAGTAGATGCTTGGTCATGGGACAGAATTTGATAAACCATTTCAGCAGACACTAGAAGAGAGTCTGTATCATCAAGTTTGCTGGAATTTGTAAGTGTGCTGTAAAATGGTGAGGATATAAAATCTCAACTTAAATATGGATCATCGTCTATCTTTAGCACAACTTTGGACTTCAACTGTTCGAAGAATCCAGCATCTTCAACAGTTTTCAGACATTCTAAGTCAAAAGTACCTCTGTTTCCAACGCATTTTGGTCTCCTGGTTATTGCAAAACAAAAAGCATCAGTGAAGTGGTACACTTCATCAACATGGAATCAGCATCAGCTACGGCTGGTTTCTAGAATTGACAAAAAGGTTGGGAGAAGCGGTTGTAGCAAGGGCTGTGAAGGAAGAAGTAGATTATTCCACTTCGCTGAAAAAAGGGTTCTTTACAATTTGTGCAGTTAACAATTTGGATAATAATACAAGTACTACAAACATCCTTCAATGGGACAGGCATTTTTCTTGCTTTAGCATCCAAGCAACAATAGCAAGGGTGGAGTCAAACCTGGCCCAAATCATCCAAAGGGGAACAAAGTCAAGAAAAGTACCCTCTCCTCCTGAATATTACACAAATGTACCACCTTTGTAGCGAAGATGAACAGAACACTGCTAACCTCCAAGGCTTCACTCATGAAGAAACAGATACTAGTTTTTTTTGTATGCTGCATATGCTGCAAACCATGAAGACATTTCAAGTGCAAATACATGCAGTTCAGACTCTCACATTGCCGTCATAGCAGCATCTAGCATGGAAAAAATAGGTTTGGACAAACTAAGTATTAAATTTGGAAGAGGAAAAGACAGAAAACCAACAGCCTCAAGCCTTCTTGTTTTTCATTCATTTAGGGGATGTGATATAGTGTCTGCCCTTCATGGAAAGCAGGGAAAGTCTGCATGACAAAAATTGACTATATTTTAGCATGTCATACCACCTTCACCAAACTAGGTTCAACACCAGCAGCTGTAGAAGATGAAGACTTGCAAATCATTGAAGAGTTTAAGGAGCTAATGTAAGACAGACGCCGGTCATATAAAGATGTAAATGAAGCTAGACTAAATTTCTTTGCAAGGAAGCAAAGAGCTTATGATTGCATTCATGCTATAATGGCTTCTCTTAGAGACCACTTCAAGAAAGCTGCCTTTCAAGCAGGTCACATTTGGAGCCAGTCTGTAGTAAGACGTCCAGCAATACCCAGCCCAAGACACTGGGGATAGCAACAGATTGATGGTGCCTGGCTTCCATATTGGACATATTTGCCAGCATTAGAAGATTCTTGCAAAGAACTGAATAAGTGTGGATGTAAGAAGGAATGCCCTGGTGGGTGCAAGTGCTACAACTCTAGACATAGCTCTCTGCAGCTGCACTTGCAAAAAATGGTGTCCATGTTGGAAAGGTGCGTTAAGTTGATCTCTTAATGTCAGTAAGAATACCAAAATATGAATTCACAATCGTTATATGGACAGTGTGGAATTTTTGCAGGTCTTTGGAATGGAAATAGTTATAATTTAGTGTAAATCAGTCCTTTTTTTTTTAAGTGTCAGCCATAATGGAAATAGCCATAAAGTGAGGTGACCCATTCCAAATCTGTTGCTTGTACCATCATTTGCACTTTTTTTCCGCCAACTCGCTTTACCGTTTTTCTGGTTGTAAAATAAAATCTATATAATTTTGAAGATTAAATTGTTGAAGTTCATTATATATTTAAACAATATCAATAAGCAATGGTTTGTTGAGGAAAGAAAGTCATAGAAAATAAAAACTTTAAATACTTACGTTAGTAATTTTGTTCTTGCTAAATGTCCCTGTAGTACAAATGAAAGTAAACTCTATCCAGTTTAATGTAATTTTTAAAGAAAGCTGATAGCTGATATGATTTGATAATTTTTCAACATTCCAGGTTCTATAAAACACACCGAGATGTAATGAAATAACTTTAAATAAATTACTGAAGACAACAGTAATCTTGATATCTTCACATTAAACATTGTATGCTGAGCTGAGAAAAAATAATTACATTGCCATAAAGTTGTGTATGATAAGCAGGAATCCTATGATAAAGAATATATTCTCATGTGCAATGACTGAAGGTTCGAGTAAGCATTAAGACGTGTTCCTGCGTACCACAATTCTATGAAAAATAAAAACGTTGTGCGAAAATAATATATTAAAAACATACTAAACGAATCGGGAGTAACTGTAATTAGACGACTTCTAATTTGCCACTCGGAATTCTAAAATCATGAAGCCGAACGCGGAACGACATTCGTTCTAAATCACTGACCCGAAGCAGTGATTCAATTCTTCTGAGCCATCGAACTGAGTTACCTGTTTGACCTTCGTGCATTTAGTCACTCAAATTCTGAGACCATTTCTGTCGTCGATATATCTTCATTTCAGTGTAGATTATTCGAGGTCCGTGATAGATTTAGTAGTTACATGTTAGATATTATTTACAGTAGTTCTGTCTTTATCAAATGTATATTTTTTAAAGATACAATTGATTAGCGATGTATGTATATATATACATACATTTATATTATATACATAATTAAAGTAGATATTTGGTAACATAGTTTTATGAGAATGTGCTGCTCATCGTCGAGAACAGAGGTTTTTCAGCAACGGCAAACAAATCAATTATCAACGAATAAAGTAAAAATTTCTCTGAGTTATTAAAACCATTGAAATATTTTTAAAATTCTTTCAAATTTGAAAATTATTTTAAAGAATTGAAGGAAATTGCCTACTTAAAGGACAAATCTTTCAATACTGAATGTTAGCTGAATAAAAAAATAAATAGTAAAAAATCTTGTAAGTGCGTTTGCCTGCCAAATACTCCTCCACTCAGTCCTCAAAAAGCACCTAATGAATTCTCCCAGCTATATATATATATATATATATATATATATATATATATATATATATATATATATATATATATATATGTATATAAATCCTTCAAATATCCAGATTAATAAAGTCAAGGGCAGGTCTGATAGCGGCAAATTCTGAATAAGAGCAAGTAAAAAATCTATGGGGTTCAAGGGCAACAACGTACACTTCCTCACCTAACTTTGTCAATAAAACCACTGCCCCTTCTCTTTCATGGTGCCTAGGTATCTGAACTTCCCCCCAACCTTGGAAACTCCTTGAATCTTCCCCCACTTCCCAAAAGCCCTTTCTCAGTCTGTTTATGAGCGTAAGCAGTGTTACCAACATTTTCCCGAGGCTGCAAAGCATTGCCAACCATTGGAGTACTCTTTTAGTTTTTTAAATTTATATATATCACATATCTTGGGCCTTGATCCCTGGATAATGTTTACTTGTGGGTAACAGCAATCTGGATAACTGAAGGATTAATATATATATATATATATATATATATATATATATATATATATATATATATATATATATATATATATATATATATATATATATATGAATATGCAATGGTAATCATTACATTAATTTTCTAACAATGCACATTCTGCAAACTAGTAGACATTATTATTTGCTTTATGTTACTTAACCTAATTTAGTACAAATCTTTGAATTATAGCAAAAGGAAAGAGGCCACCATTTTCTGAATATTGAATTTCCTGATGAGAGGTCTCTGCTTTCCTCGTCTTTAGTAGCATTACATATATATAGTGAGATATTTTCATTACCCATTTGGTATTTAAAACATAATTGTACTTGATAGTAAAATGGTAATGTGATAAAGAGGCTCCAAAGTCAATACATTTTCTATATCCATTAAAAAAAATTGAAAAACTGATTTACCGAAATATGAAAAATATGAGAAGGAAATCACTTTAGGAACTTATAATAATTTGACTTCGAACTTTAATAAAAAAGATTAGGACACTCCCAAGGAGACAGTATGTGTAATGAAATGTGTGACGAAGTTGGAAAGATGTGAAAACCTGATTGCAGAATGTCAGAAGCTATTTTTATTTTCCTGGAAGAATTTTTGGTCTCAGTTTGACAATGGATGCTTGTCAGCAGAGTATATGTTTATTGGAAATTAAAATTAAATCTCTCTCTCTCTCTCTCTCTCTCTCTCTCTCTCTCTCTCTCTCTCTCTCTCTCTCTCTCTCTCTCTCTCTCTATTCATACATGCAAATATATCTATCTATCTTTCCATCTATCTGTTTACTTATCTATCTATCTATCTATCTATCTATCTATCTATATATATATATATATATATATATATATATATATATACATATGTATATATATATATATATATATATATATATATATATATATATATATATATATATATATATATATATATATATATATATATATATATATATATATATATATATACTATACACACACACACACACACACACACACACATATATATATATATATATATATATATATATATATATATATATATGTGTGTGTGTGTGTGTGTGTGTGTGTGTGTGTGTGTGTGTGGCTAACTTTCTTCGTTAGTGCTACAACGAGGCGGCGAGTAAGAGGCGTATTCAAGGTGTATTCTGACTTATTGACATAAAATCTCTGACAGGTCAAGAACTCTTCCGAGCGTATAAGGAGCATTTGCCATTAAGAAAAAACAGAGGGACGTCTATAGACAGTCAGATGAGTTTTCTCACACCTGAAGAATAGTTAACAATTCTATATACAATTTAGGAAGAGATTTCAAATACATGTGGTTGGAAAGCTTACAATGCCTTACATACATTAGTAATTACAGATCTAACAAGGACATAAAATATCTTCTGAGAAGTGCATAAAAAATCGTTTGAATTGTATGACTTACTAACTTTTCCTGAGGTCCAGTAAAACTATCGTTTAAAGATTTACTGAGAAACCAGACGTCTGTACCATTTTGGGCAATAACTCCTCAAAAAACGAGAATTATATGGGGTAGACACACAAATACAGTATATACTGTATATATATATATATATATATATATATATATATATATATATATATATATATACACACATATGTATATATATGTATATATATGCCTATGTATATATAATATATATATATGTATATAAATATATATATATATATATATATATATATATATATATATATATATATATATATATATATATATATATATATATATATATATATATATATATATATGCGTGTGTGTGTGTGGGTGTGTGTGTGTGTGTGTGTAATTCTAACAGCCGCAATGCCCTTTTAACTTCTCGAATTCTTCGCTCTTTTTTGGATATGCTTGTAACTGCGAAGCCGTAAGATCCAAATGCAAGAAATTGAAGAGACTATGATGGCTGGTCGGTCAGATCCTTCTCGTGGTCAGGTCGGCAACGCGACCTCCATGTGATTATGGTGACGCGGGTTCGTTTCCCGCGACCGGCCATCACAGTCTCTTCAATTCCTTGTGTTTGGATCTTACGGCTTCGTAGTTACAAGCATATCCAAAAAAGCGCGACGAATTCGAGAAGTTAAGAGGGCACTGTGGCTATTACAATCACATATGTGTCTGGTAAAAGTGACCAGTAGATTCTACATATATATATATATATATATATATATATATATATATATATATATATATATATACGTATATATATATATATATATATATATATATATATATATATATATATATATATATATATATATATATATATATATATATATATATATATAAATATATATATATATATATATATATATATATATATATATATATATATATATATATATATATATATATATATATATATATATATATATATATATATATATATATATATATGTGTGTGTGTGTGTGTGTGTGTGTGTGTGCGTGTGTGCGGATCTTTGTTTGTATGTAAATTTATGAGAAAAAAATATAATTGGATTAATAAACTCTCCGTCATGAAAAATATTGTTGAAAGAAGTAATGAAAGAAGGGTGAACACGCACATCCTATGCTCGTATTTTACTCCTTATCTCCAATTTTCAGGAAGTGATGACAAAACGAGTAGTGCATCATTAATCTCCTTCGTTCGTTCCTTTCCCTGTATTGAAGTTTTCTCAGGCGCTGAGAACTAATAGATAAAATTACGGAAGAGAGGAAAAACTATCCTTGAGAAATGAGAAAAAAAATGATAGCAACCTGTCGTTGTTTAAATCTTTCTCTTGCTTGGGTTTTTCAAGGCAAAATCTTGAACAATATAAATCTTTAATAGGTAAAAATTTCACAAACTAAATTAACGACTAGTTTTAGAGAGAACTCTTATAGAAAAAGAAAACTTTTTAAATATTCTTTCCTACACATAAATTTCAAGACATCTATTTTCAATAAAACTGCATGGTAAAGTATAGTTTAATAAATTTCTATTTGTATTTGATATCTTAAGAAGTAATGATATTGACAGAAGATTTATATTATTGTGAGTTTAGATTTCTTAATGGTTTACAGTGTTGTGCAACACTTGCATTAATCACTGACACAATAGGAACGCAGTGAAATGTTTATTCAATAGTTATGTTAATTTACCAAATTTACTCCAAAGATAATTTTTAATCTCATGTAACTGGGACCCATAATTTAAGTGCAGTAATTACTAACATTTAATAAAGTTATGATTTTTCATCTGGCGCAGTATGGAGTAAATAAATAGACAACGTCTATATTATGAGCATTTTCTTTGCTCCGTATTGCCTAGGATATTAGGAATTGATTCTTAATTTTCATCTACTATTTTCCTTGAAATTATGCATTTACGTTTTGATAACTACATCAGTAGTTTCTATTAGGAGTCAAATATAGAACATTTTTGTTGAATTTAATCACTTGACTTCTTACACAAAATTCGCGTATTCATTAATGCCGATCGTCACACCTTATACAACATTTACAGTAAAATGCAGGTGAGTTCCTTCATAAGTCAATTAATTCTTCGGCCGGTGAAACGACATCCAAAGTTCATCAGTGTTGTATTTACCTATAAGCAACACGTCCAGTCTCTCTCTCTCTCTCTCTCTTTCTCTCCCCTGCGTAGAGACTGCTTAGCTCTGCAGGATTAAATTTTATGCCGATGACATTTTATAGAATAAAAAAGATTATAATTAAACTTTAATAATGAAATAAAGTAATCATAATGAGTCTTCCAAGTAAAAAAAGGCAAATTATTTTAGTTCGAAGCTATCGCATGGAATATTGCATTCCCTATAATTAATCAAAGTAACGGTTTCTTTGTGCTTTAGCATTTCCAAATTATTCTGAACTTTTTGTTCTCAGCCTCACCCATCATAAATAAAACTAAAAAGATTCGTTCACCTTAGTGAAGAAAAATACTCAGAATAAGGTAAATTCTACATCTCTCTCTCTCTCTCTCTCAGACTCATAAAAACACAAGCATATCACACCATAATCATCCATATATGCGCAGAGTCGTTTTAAAGCATATAACTCCAAAGTACTCCCAGATTTCAACCAGCAATATTCATATTCATATCCTTAACAAAGATGAATAACATGGCATTTTGTATTGAGCGAATGCTATTTTCATCTAGAAATTCTCTCTTCTATTTTGATTTCCCCTACATACAATCTCCAGTACTTGTGCCATATTTCAGTCACGTTTTAACGAGTCATTATTACTGTTGCTATTATTCCAAGACCATTATTGTTTTTGCTAGTATCACAAATTATTATTGTCATCATTATCCACATTATTACTATAAATTTCAACCTCACACCGGGACGAATATAGGACTTCCACACAAATGGCAAAGGCGCCATAAACTGGCATACACAGGTCATATAGCACCTGAATCTTTACCTGTGTACTATACTCCGGAGATGCCACAGATACTGTGTAAGCACTAAGATTATACCCATCTTTATGCCATTTGTTGCTCAGTTAGTAACATCCTTACACCACGTTTGAGATCTAGGATCGATCCCGATGTGAGGCACAAATTATTTGTACTAATTTCACGTGGTTTGTTTTATCTACTAGGGGTTTAAGGTTTATGTTATCATGGACTATCAAGATCTTGCTGTGAGTAGTATCTATATTTTACACATGCACACAAACACACCAACACACGCACACGTACACTTACACCCACACACAGACACACACTCACACACTCACACACACATATGTATATGCATATATATATATATATATATATATATATATATATATATATATATATATATATATATATATATATATATACACATGTACACACACACAAATACATATATATATATATATATATATATATATATATATATATATATATATATATATATATATATATATATATATATATATATATATATATATATATATACCCAATGCAGCACGAAGGGACGCGTGCTTGATAATATCATAAAATCCATGTCAGAAGGTGAGTGAAAACCAGGACTTTGAACAAGTACTTTCGTAGTTTATTCTACATTTTCAAGTTCACACTGAATACTGTACAAAAGTTGACAGAGCCTTATATACAAAAACAGAAGGGGGGCTGGGGTTACAGTTTGTTAATCTGGGCAGCACGTTCTTTAAACAAAAAAGACAAGGACAAAGGATCAAGAGATAATCCAAGGTGGAAATTAAACACAATATACACAGTTTCTAGCAGATTCCTTTTCCGATGGTCGTGGCCCTTGTAGATTGTCGTTGACTTATCCCAGTTCATCGCATGGCCTGTCTTCAGCCAATGATCCACAATGCCATTATTTGATAAGCCTCTTGAAATGTCTTATTTGTGTTGGGAGCTTCTTACTTTTAGTCCATTTGATGTTTGACCAATATAAATCTTATTACATTCTTTGCAAGGAATACTGTATACAATATTGTGTGAATTGAGAAGGCTATTCTTAATTAGTTTATTTCTTAAAATATTATTATATTTCAATACTAAGTTAATATCAATAGTTTTTAAAACGGGCATTGCAGGAATGAAATTAGGATGAAATGGTAAACAGAAAATATTCTTAAGTTCTTTGTAAACACTGAATTTATTATCCTGAAATTTTGGAAGAGGAGTTTAAAATTATTGATAAAATAGGAGATTCATTGTGTTACCCTCCATATTTTTTAGAACTTAGTAAAAATGAAGCAAAAAAGACATATTACAATCCAACCAGGGTTTACAAAGAACTTAAGAATATTCTCTGTTTACCATTTCATCCTAATTTCGTTCCTGTAGTGCCGATTTTAAATACTATTGATATTAACTTAGTATTTAAATATAATAATATTTTAAGAAATAAACTAATTAAGAATAGCCTGCCCAATTCAAACAATATTGTATACAGCATTCCTTGCAAAGAATGTAATGAGATTTATATTGGTCAAACATCAAAACTGCTAAAAGTAAGAAGCTCCCAACACAAATGTACCATTTCAAGAGGCTTGACAAATAATAGCATTGCAGATCATTGGCTGAAAACAGGCCATGCGATGAACTGGGATAAGTCAGTGATAATCTACAAGGTCAAAGACCATCGGAAAAGGAATCTGCTAGAAACTGTGTTTACTGAAGCTACCTCCACCAGGAATGTTAATCTCCACCCTGGACTATCCCTTGATCCTTTGTCCCTATCCTTTTTGTTTAAAGAACATGCTGCCCAGATTAACAAACTGCAACCCCGCCCCCCTTCTTTTTTTGTATATAAGGCTCTGTCAACTTTTGTACTGTATTCAGTGCGTATTTGAAAATGTAGAATAAACTATGAAGGTAATTGTTCAAAGTCCCAGTTTTTACCCACCTTCTGATGTGGATTTTATAATACATATATACAGTATATATATGTATATATATACATATATATATATATATATATATATATATATATATATATATATATATATATATATATATATATATATATATATATGTGTGTGTGTGTGTGTGTGTGTGTGTGTGTGTGTGTGTGTGTATAAATGTATGTCAGTAGTTATGGAATGAGTGAGACAGTGAGAGTTGAGTTTTCTCTATCTGAAGGCACCCATTGTTTGAAAAAATAATCGTAGTGCTGATATATATATATATATATATATATATATATATATATATATATATATATATATATATATATATATATATATATATAGGCTATATATATATATATATATATATATATATATATATATATATATATATATATATGTATAAATTATAAAATCCACATCAGAAGGTGAGTAAAAACCGGGACTTTGAACAAGTACCTTCGTAGTTTATTCTTCATTTTCAAGTACACACGGTTTTTCAATCTATATTTTAAAAATCACAAGTCTGACTGCGTCTATTGTCTATTAGGAATCTTACATACAATTACGGGAGAAATTGATTTAATCGTTCAGGTACGTCATATCCTGAGTTTTCAAACGTTCAAAGACCGGCTCTGATGTCGCTACAATTGATATTAATATATATTATCCCATTCTATGCATTTCAAGTAATCATTACATTCTACATCCTCTCTCTCTCTCTCTCTCTCTCTCTCTCTCTCTCTCTCTCTCTCTCTCTCTCTCTCTCTCTATATATATATATATATATATATATATATATATATATATATATATATATATATATATATAGAGAGAGAGAGAGAGAGAGAGAGAGAGAGAGAGAGAGAGAGAGAGAGAGAGAGGATGTAGGATGTAATGATTACTTGAAATGCATAGAATGGAATAATATATATTAAATATCAATTATAGCGATATCAGAGCGGGTCTTTGAACGTTTGAAAACTCAGGATATGACGTACCTGAACGATTAAATCAATTTCTCTCGTAATGGTACGCAAGATAGGTAATAGACAATAGACGCAGTCAGACTTGTGATTTTTAAAATATGGATTAAAAAACAAGCGGTGATAAAACTGAATCATTTTCATTTTTTTTGTTATTTCTACAAAAGCTAATGACCAATGATAAAAGGTGAAAAATAGGCCATGAAAATTATTTCCTTAGATTTCATGTCTGCTTTCACTCTAGATTTTAAGCTGTTTATTATTTATTCAAGGTCAGCGATGATGACCATACAGAAGCAAAATGCTTTTTTTTTTTATCTCTTTCGGAGCCGCTTTTTCACTTTCAGTACTTTTAATTACTGGCATTCCTGTCTGTCAATGTTTAGATTTTAGTTAAAATAAAAAAAAGCTTGTTTTGCCTTCAAGAAATGTAAGCGTTTGCATCTTTCTGCTTTTTTTTTATCAACTTTAATCCTTGGAATCAACTGGAAATAACAAATACTGTTATTAACAAAAAACTATTTTTCATACTATAACATAGTCTAATTTGACTATTGGTAAGTATTTCGTTGAACTATCTTATAGTTCGCTGCAGCACATTTAATAAAGCAATGTTGCGCAATAACATACTTCCTAATCCAGTTGCAATTGGATAGTGAAAGGGTAATTCCTTGAATAACTTGATTTCAAACTCCTATTGAGTCAGCCTCGTCATATCTTACCTTCGAAATTAAAGCAAAATAAACTAGGCAGGTTCCTAATTGCTAAAAATACGTTAAAAGCTTTTTAATTCAGTTAATTTTTAGAATGTGTTTGCAGTTGTTTCACCGTGGTGCTAGATTTTACTCACTACCGTATTTCAAAACGTTTATATTCAAAAGCGCAAATAATAAACCTTATAAAGTGATAGTTTATTGAAACATGAAAGTTACCATAATTTTTCACTCGGAGTAAAAATTTTTTCCTCTTACCAAGAATCATAATGCTATCAATTAAAATGAAAATGCAAAAGGTAGCAGGTGTTACGCCGTTAGCAACAATATTAAACGGTTAGAGGTTTAAAATAACAATTGTGATACAAGAGAAAATAAAGGGGGACAAACGAAGATGGTAGGAATAACTACAATTGAAAACAGGGCAACCAATACAGTAAGATATTTTTCACAATCATGAAAATCTACCACCAGTTATATACCACTATAGTAAATCCTTCAGTCCTACAAATGGCCTCCTAGTATTCTGAAATTAGACTCTAGGCCTGAGAAACTTTGTGATGTGAGGCTTCCCAAGTCTAAATCAGCAAGAGACTCCCTGGTAGAGTTTGGTTTCGGTTCTTTAGAGTGAGATAGACGCTGAGTTTGTCTACCTCTTCGCCTTTTGAAAAGATATGGAGATCTTCCAGAGAGAGTGAATGCATATTTCGTAAAAGATCTGAAGTCTTTTACGAAAGAGTTAAATATGCGCCAGGCTTTTCAGTCAGTACTAAATGTATTTACTCTGTTCTTGTGTTACTTATAAACTATGCAGACACAGAAAGATAAAAAACAAAAACGAAAGGCTTTGTAATGAATAGTTTCTTACCTTCATACATGTGAAATTATTTATCTAATGAATAACTAAGTATTTATAAAACTAGCAGCTGCGTCTGTTCATTTTCTATATACAAGAAACTTATTAAATGTTCCAAGTTTTATTATTAGTTCAGAAACTGAAAATTAACGTAACTTATGCAACATATTTGCTGAACTTGTAAAATTTAGATTTTTGTATAGTGTATTATCTTTCATTTGCATACGCTGTTGCTTTTGATAAGAGAAATTAATTTTGTTGCTTCACAAGTAAAAAAATCTTTAAAATTTCTCCTTAGCATAACAATAACCTATTTGAAATGATAGCGATATTGATATGTATAATTTGCTATAAACATAGTCTTGAATAACTTTAATAAGTTGATTAAGATTTTAGAACTAAAACAAGAACTGGTAAGTTCTAAATGAGAGTCTTTTTTATAACAGCAAACACACTGATTAAAAGTAATAATTTCTACCATCAGTGAAGACCTGGTGCATTACGTATAATAAATCATCTGTAGAGATAAAAACTGTACATCTTATTAGCTTGTTTTAAATCAACAGCAACCTGCAAGAACCACCTGTCTTGGTGTATCTTCCATTTTATTCCTGTCGTCCGGATGCCTACGCGCCAGTTACATCCATGGCAGAGAACTTTTCAATTCGACCATGATATTCCTTTTCATTTTTATCTTTGCAAAAACGTGTTTACAACAGGATATTTTACGTTAAAATGAACTTTATTGTGGCATGCGTTGCAGATGGTAATTCGTTTGATTAGTTTCTGCCTCACCTTTTGCTTTTCCATTTCAGGAGTCATTCGCTTCCTGTTCATCATAAACAACAATTACAGACACAAAGTTGTTTAAGGAAATTGATATATTCAAATATTATTGCAGTTTTTGTTTTTTGAACGTCCAGGTTTAATAGAGAGAGAGAGAGAGAGAGAGAGAGAGAGAGAGAGAGAGAGAGAGAGAGAGAGAGAGAGAGAGAGAGAGAGAGAGAGAGAGAGAGAGAGAGAGAGAGAGAGAGAGGTTTAAATGTTGAAAATAAGTGTTATACAAAATAAATCGGAAATGCTGGTTCAAAAATGGGGTTCATCATGGAGTTAAAATTTCATTCATTTGCGGTTTAGTTTCCATTAACCAACATAAAGTTCCCTTTTAAAGAGCTAATTCAGGAAAATTTATTGTATGACTTGATTTTAAGCATTTTCATAAAAAAAGATCGTATTTCAATCATGTTGGTTTATTTTTACATATATGTATGTATGTCTGTATATATGTATGTATGTATGTGTTCACTTATTGTGGATCCCACAGTTTTGACACACTTGCTTGAACAGTGTATTGATAAGAAAGCTTTGTGGACTTAGAAGCTCTCTCTTCTCTTTTGGTTTTTGACAGATGCCGCATGGCCTTCAAAATCTAACTACAACATAATAAATCACTGGCCAGTGGAATTTGCTCAAAATCCTCTCTATTGTCTCCTGGACTTCCATATATCATTTGGTAACTGGGTAACTGGGCCAGAGGTCAACTCCTTCACCTGTGTCCTTAGCATGAAGGCACTAATGCTTATGCCAACAGATTACCATCATTAACATCAAAATTCTCAATCCCTCAATTCGAGGATAGTGGGATCCTCAGTTTGTAGTGTGATAAGCATTTCTCTACATATTTTTTCTCCACTTGAAGTCTGGCAGTTATTGTACACACAACAGATTTCTTCCCTACATTGTCTCTCTTGCTTGGCAGCCGGCCTGGAAGAATGAAACTCTGGTATACATGCAATCTCCAACATCTCCACTGAGGCAAGGTTATTTACTTTCACCATACACATAGAAACAAATTCTGGAAGTTTTCGACTTATCTGAGAATTGTTACCTTCCAGGTATACTATGTCTCATTCACATAACTGTCCTTCACCATCCCTTTAGTAAAGCCAGCATCCCTAAGCACATCTGGGAGACGAGACATAACAGTATTCAGACACATAATAAGTCATCCATTTGCAGCTTTAGCTAAAGATTTTTCCATGAGAAGAATCACCAAAGCTGGTGAATCAGCGGTGAGTAACTGCTCATCGGTGATTCATCCACAAAGTCCATCACTATGAATAGCTGTAGGCTCCATCTTTCACCTGGAGATGTCCCGATGATTTTCTGGTAGAAACTCTGTTGTGAGTTATACCACGTGAATAGATCACTCTTTGTAGTGCCATAGTTCCTAGCTGCACAATGAAGAGTCAGCCAAATACTTTCAGTGCATTTCCTGCCAACACACTTATTGATGAAGCCAATGTAGCCTTGCTCCAGCCAATGTAGCCTTGCTCCAACCAATTTTATTTTCTTTAATGTGAATCTCTAAAAGTGCAGTAAATAGCTATCAAGGTCATAAGCTATGGATTGGCCATAGTGGAGAGAACAGCCTTTGTCCTGATTAAAGCTTCTTTATCCAATTGATGATAAAGTTCTCTGTCTTTTTCATTCTACTTCTTGTCATGTAACCTGTTCTGTTCTAAATCCTTTTCCATTTCCATCTTCTAGGCTTTTCTTTCCTGGCAGCCATTTTCCCTTTGTGCTATAACTCTGCTTTCTTATTTCTTTCTGCTGAAAAATCTTTGGCAAATTACTTAGCGTCTTTCACTTAAGGTCAAGGTTAGGTATAATGCAAGTAAGTCTATTGATTTTTTTTAATTGTAAACGTTTAACTCTGTTTAACCTGATTCAAGCCAACAGAGTTCCAGAGTATTTCTTGCTATTTGTGGTCTTATGTTTGTTCCTGTAAAACTGGATCCAAAATTCATCTCATGCCGATGTCAAATACTAGTAGGGTTGCCAGATGTCACAAGGTTGTCCGAGTTGACATTTCGTAAAATAAATTATTTTTAGTACTGCCTGTTTTTATAGAGTAAAAATCTAAAGCAAAATTTTTGAATTATAGTATTATCACAATACTATTGCACACCTTCAGATAGTTTATTCTAATGTGCTCTATCATAGCTTTGTAGTTATAGCTACATGGTCTACATTACATGGAAAAGAAACTACTCTACTTGTTGATCTTCAGTCTTTATATAAAAAGGGGAAGGCTTCCGGTTCCTCCCAGAATTTGACGGGGGGAACAGCCACTGTAAAGAACGTTAATAATGCGTATATCTTCTCAGTAAAACTCCTTACGCCACTCGGTTTTTATATATGAAAATTAAGAAATGATAGGTGTTGGAACACCTAATCAGTCAGTGGATACTACTCCTCAAAACATGATAACTGAAGATGTAAATTCTTCCTTAGCAGTAAAAAACCATGCTTACTGGTTGCCGATGCTGGTTTACACGTGGTAAAAGATTTAAAATCTTTTAGGAAATATTGCTTTAGGACACATAAAAACTGCAAGCTGAAATGTCATGGGTGAAACCATTGCATTTGCACCAAGATACCAAGAGGTATGGGTCAAATTTCCAGCACTTCTCATCATGATACAGATTGGTAATTAAGATGAGGAAGAAAACTATAGTGATTAGCAGTTGTCAAGTAAATAAGCATATCTAGTGGATTCCTCTGAGGTACGAAGGGGTCATACGGAAATCGTGTTAGAATAAATTTTAAATTCACTAATTTTATTGATATGATAAAAATGTATTCATACTTTTATATGCCCTCATTTTACATACCTTAAATAGGCCACTTGACCTTAACTTGCCATTGAAAGTAGAAAAAGAAATAGAAAATATGAAAAAAAAAATTATTTGTATTATTTCTTCCCATGAAAAAGTGTTTCTGGGACTCTGACGCAAAATTAGTTTGAAAATACCGACAGGTTTAAAAATGTTTTTCAGCTGTCAGCTTTTTCCCTCTCAGTTTTCAGTTTATATCCCTAAGTCTTTTCTACTTGAACTGTAGAGTGGAATTCGATATTTCTTTCGGTAATAGGAGAGGGAACGTTACCAATAATGTTTACCTTTTTTTTATTTGTTGGATACCTTCAGAAATCTGAAGATTTCTGCTTTTTATTGAGAAAGATAATTGATTTGACCGATTATCTCTAGGATGTAATATACACACACAAACACACGTCACACACACAAACACAGGTCACACACACATATATACTGTACAGTGATATATATATATATATATATATATATATATATATATATATATATATATATATATATATATATATATATATATATATATACATTAACGAAGATTAAGAATAAAATAAAGATAAACGCAACTGACCTAGAAGTGAGACAGCAGAGAACTAATTAACAGGAAAACACCTCAGTAGGAGGTTGAGACAAATACAGTGGACTTGAAGACGCCTGAGTATTTAATAATTGAACAAACTATTTTATAAATAATAACTTTAGGATGATTAAATCTTGAGGGTTGACAGTATGACAGGTGATACTAAAGTCATTGTTATCAACATAGGTCTCGCATTGTTTAAGAATGTTTTCTGATATTGAAGTGCTCTGGGTTCGAAATTATATATATATATATATATATATATATATATATATATATATATATATATATATATATATATATATATATATATATATATATATATATATATATATATATATATATATATATATATATATATATATATATATACATATTATATATATATATACATACATAATATATATATATATATATATATATATATATATATATATATATATATATATATATATATATATATATATATATATATATATATATACATACATACATACATACATACATACATACATACATACATACATACATACATACATACATACATAGATTGATATGTAATTATATAGATAGATAGATCTCTGTATTATAATACCCATATGTTTCGATTTTCTTAATTTACTTCTATATTGAAGTTACTGCAAAATTTTTTTATCTCCTCAAAGAAACATTTGCAACATGAATTATAAATATAATTCTAAATCATACTTGGTGCATTGGAATGTTTGCTTATTTGTTTACAAAGTCTAAATGTATTTCCGATTTTGATTTGAGGGCTCAGTACCCTGGAAATTTCCAAGCTGTCTTTTTTTTTTTTTTAATCACCATGTTTGTACTTGAACATTCTGGTGTCTTGGGCATTGAAGAAGAAGAGAATCTAGGAAAATTAAAATGCAAGTAAACAGCATACAAAGGAATTTTTATTCTACTTTATTAAGGGGAAACATTTCCGAGTAATAAAATATAAGGAGGCTGATCACTACCATTGTGAAATGTATTCTTTTTTTTTTTGCTATTCATAAAAAGTTTAGAAATGTCTAAAGAGCTGGGAACATCCTCCATAGCTTGGGAATTAGCCTCACGTGAGATTTAATGATGGTTGGCCATTTCCATCTGTTTTTTGGTGGTACGTCATTCTTTGGTTGCCAATGATAAAAATTTAATCATATACTATGTAACTTTTGTCCATGTCTTTAAGGCAATAGGGAGGCTAAACTTTGTAAAAAAAAAACTCATGTTATTCGCTGTTAAAATGTTTTATTATTCTTTTCACTCTGTTTTAAGGTTTTCAGAGAAAGCAGACCTTGTAAGTTAATGTAAAGGTTTTATAGGCTTGATTCCTAAGAATGTTTGTTTATTCTAAATAACTATAATAAACCAGACGAATATGTCTATTTTTTTATGACCATAAATAAACTTCAAAAAGTTGCAGAATGTCCCGATTGTCCCATTGGCAGTTCGTAAATAAGTTGTAAGAACTCTTTAAGAGTTTTGTAATACGGTGGTATAATTCAGAGACTGGAAATTTTCGGGATAAAAAGTGAATTTAGGAAACTTAAATGTAAAAGAGAAGTCCTCATCATAGTCTCTCCTGTCAGAGACATACCACAACAAGGGAAAGTATCAATATAAGATGGAAAATTAAAGTGACATATATAGACCATCTCCGGTAAAGTCAGTAAGGTATGATGAAAATCTGGCTAATTCAAGTGAACTGCACTGCCTTTTCCTCTCCCGGATAATTATCTTTTAAAGTTTTCTCATTAGACTACCGAATGAAAAGACCGGATAATGGCTCGCTGAAATTCTTCAAAGGTCTCTCATTTTAGAACAGCATCAATTACCTGGTGAAAAGGATGGCAAACAATCGCTCTCTCCCCCCTTTCGTCTTCTTCTTCTTCTTCTTCTTCTTCTTCTTCTTCTTCTTCTTCTTCTTCTTCTTCTTCTTCTTCTTCTTCTTCTTCTTCTTCTTCTTCTTCTTCCATATAATCTAGCATATCTTATCGTTTTATTCGTAGAAGGAAATTTTTGGCACCGTTTTCCCAGTTCTATAAAACAAAAAATCTAATACTGAGAGTTTTCCTTCTGTTGAGTTCCCATATGCGACCAGGGAGGGAAAGCTGACTATTTAAGGAGTATGAAAGAAAATACCGGACTGCAGCTAAAAATACACTCGGGAAAATAGTAACAGTTCCATGTTGCAGCCTTAGGCAATGCTCATATCATCGTTAGTAGATATTTTATATTTTTTATTCCAAGTATTTGTTTGCTTGCGAAAACGCAAATATTTATAAAATATAAATTTACTTCAAATTAAGCAGATATTAAAATAAAAATGAAAAATTGTTATACTACTATCACTTTACTATTGATTGGCTTCAAAATGCATCCGTAAATTACTACAGGTCTTAATTTTGGGTTAAAATCATAGAGCGTCAGTAACATGGAGTGGAGATCTCTCAAAGCAGAGCGTGTGACCTCGGGCGGCCATATTGAAAGGTCTCTGTCCAGCTCATAGCAATGTACTGTAGAGACGAAGCTCTACAGCAACTTGCTTTTTTTCCTCTTGTTTAACTAATATAAGAATATGTTATTTTTTTGTAGGTAAATTAACCATCATTGTAAAATATATTTCGAAATATTTCTACTCTGAGGTTTATTGTAGTTGAAGTAAAGAATTTCACTTTCTAATCTGTATAATGTCAAATATTTATTATTATTATTATTATTATTATTATTATTATTATTATTATTATTATTATTATTATTGTTGTTGTTGTTGTTGTTGTTGTTGTTGTTGTTGTTGTTGTTGTTGTTGTTGTTATTTTATTTTTATATGTAGCCTTCGATTTTCCAACAATATTCAATATTTGTTTTGTTACTTGATGATTATTCAGATCACGGATTTAAAACTCTCGAGAGTTTAAATTGATTCCACTGTACTTTATATATATGGATATGATGGCCTTTGCTCACTTTAAATGATTAAGAAACCAAGCTTATTATAAATCTCTTCAGGCCAGCCATATATGGTATCCCCTTCTCATGTGGGAGAAAATATGCTTTATCTCGATTGTATGGACACCCGTTTTATTATTTATAAAAGTATGGATTTACTCCTCCCTCGAATAAACTTTCTTTCTACGCACATAATTTACACAAAAACAAGAAAGGCTTCAAAGGGTTGTTCATAAAACTAGGGAGTCAGGATCCAAGGCACAACACTATACGTAAAGGATAACTGGGGTTAGAAACGGCTTTTACCTAGAAGCGCAAAAGCATTCCCCATTCGCCTCTAACACGTATGCTGAGTCAGACAAGCTTGGAGTCATTGTAATTTAATTGAAATGTAATTCATTACACATTTTTAAGGTAATTGTAATTATAATTGTAATTCTTTATTTCTATTTAATGGCAGTTGTAATTGCAATTGAATTTTCAAATAATAAAGTAACTTTATTTTTAATTGTAATTGAGTCACGTTGTATAAAATGAATTATGATTACATCATATGAATAGAGCTTTGACAGATTTATATGCTGTTAACGTTAATTTCTGCAGGAGGTCTGAAAAATAAAAAAATATGTCTCTTGTATTTGTACTAAAGATTTTACAAGTTACAACTTACAATTGTTGCAAAAACTGATTTTAAAAGGAGACCACACTCACGTATACGTTTTTTGCAACAATCTGCATTTTATTTGTTTTTTCCATGGGAATAGGTTTACGAAACATAATTGTGCAACAAATAGGATATATGTATTTGTAACTGTAATTAAAATTTTGAATTGTTAAAAGTGAGCAATTATAATTATAATTGTATTTGGTATTTTTTCCATGCTTTTAAATCTTAGTTGTAATTGTAATTTGGTAATAGGACAGCTAACTATAATTGTAATTGACATGAAGCATATGTAATTACTCCAAGCCTTATACAGACAGAAAGAGGTACAGTCACGATGGGGGGGTGGGGACGAAAACAACAACCTCACAATTGCGAAAAAGCACAAACACACGACAGTAAAAGACAAAGATAAGAAAAACTAAATCTTCAATCATAAATTACAACAATTAAATACCTATACCTAACTTACAGTGATAACAACCACTGACGGGTAAATAATGCTCTCTCTCTCTCTCTCTCTCTCTCTCTCTCTCTCTCTCTCTCTCTCTCTCTCTCTCTCTCTCTCTATATATATATATATATATATATATATATATATATATATATATATATATATATATATATAATGATCTCTCTCTCTCTATATATATATATATATATATATATATATATATATATATATATATATATATATATATATATATATATATATAATACTGCAGATTACTCTCAAAGCAGATGATTCTGCCAGTCACCATAGGCCACCCGTAGTGTCCATAACTAGAGACTTCATCACCACTTTCAAAGCAATTCTCAGTACATGCTTAGCCTGCTGTAGGTTAGTCTCCCTACGGGCACTGTAACGTTCAACAACAATGAAGAGGTCTGAAAAAAGCTGCCACAGAGGTGAAAGACGTAATCCAAAGCTTGTGCTAGAAGTGATGATGAATTCCAAACGGACGAAGAGACATTCTCAACTGTGCTCTCATGCAGCGCAAGACTCAAAACGTCAGGCACAGGTAAAGAATCACCGAGTATTATCCTGCTCCAAAACACCCACGAGAAGCAGGCAGCAGCGAAGCTGAGTAAAGCTGCAATACTTGACACACCTACCGCCAAGTACACAAAAGGGCAGGCAACGGGCAGGGTGAATAATGTAGAATCACTTGCTACTCCTGCCTCGAAACACACAAATGGACAGGCAACGGCAATGCTGAAGACCTATCCCTCAAAACGCTGGGGTAGGACGAAAGTCATCTATATATAAAATCTTTGCTGAATCACCCAGTGGCTTGCAAATATGGAAAATAAAAAAAGGAAATAATCCCACTCCCATATGGTTGGGAAAAAATAACAGCCCAAACCCTCGTTAGTGGCAAAAATAAAACTTGAGTTAACTTTTACGTTGCTGGCCTAAAAGGATTACATTAACTTTTCAAGATAATATATATATATATATATATATATATATATATATATATATATATATATATATATATATATATATATATACATATATATAAATGGATGTATGCTCTATGTGTGTATGTTCCAGCATTACTCTGAAACGCATTGGGCAATTTCAACCAAACGTGGTATACATATGACTTACTATCTAGAAAATAATATTGTGGGGGTAAGACATCACGGCACCAGTGGGTGCCAAAAGGGGTGGGGGTGAGAAGGGTTTCCATGAAACGGCTGGTTCTGCCCATTAACTTAGTAACCATGTAAACTCTATGGGTTTATCATAACTAATTTCGATTTACATATGACTTACCATCTGGAAAAGAATACTGTGGAGGTAAGACATCACTGGTACCATAGGGGGCAAGGGGTAGGGCTGGGGAGGAGGTGACATGTAAATATAACAGAAAACGTCAAATATTAGTGTCTAATCCATAGTTTTTGAGGTCGCTGAGATGAACAGTGACAGTCCCGATGCCCTATAAGTCCAAGTTCAGCCCCAATAGGAAGTGGGTGTGAGGTGGGTGAAAAATAAAATGTAAAAAATGACAGATATTAGTGTCTAACACATAGTTCTTGAGGTCACTGAGGTGAATCGTGAATGTACAAATTCAACCCTGATAGGAATGGGGGTGAGAAGGGGTGAAATATAAAATGTCAAAATTGCTGGGCAATGTAATTGAAGCAACTATCTTAACAGGAAAGGAAGAAAGTGAGAGAGAGTAGAGGGGGTGTTAGGGGAGGAGAGAGAGAGAGAGAGAGAGAGAGAGAGAGAGAGAGAGAGAGAGAGAGAGTTTTCCTGGCAGCGGTGGGTTGGTCAGCTAGTATATACACACACACACACACACATATGTATATATATATATATATATATATATATATATATATATATATATATATATATATATATATATGTATATATAATAATAATAATAATAATAATAATAAAAGTGAACGTTTGTATGTTTGGATGCTATAGAAATCCGATCAGCATGACAGATCCAGACAAAATTTTGCATGTGTCCCCTATGTCATCCCAGAAAGGTTTATAACCCAAAATCAGACCCCTACCCCATGACAGACATACAAACACAGAGCTGTTTCACCTTTTCTTAGGTAACTTTATGGGAGTCACCTTTAACTTGGGCGGAAAACCACCACCTTTTCTGTTGGTGACATCATAAAACTCCTCCCACTGAAAACCCTATAATCAGTTTAGTTCATCCAAAAAATTAAACAGATGTGTTTGACCATATTAGAATTTTTTTATTCAGTCATAAAGCAATGTAATTCAAAATATAATGTCTACCACCCCAGCCCTTATAATTCTCGCCTTGAAAAAAAGTAGTAACAGACCAAATGTTTCTTTGACAGGCGTACACCCCATTAAAAAATCACTTGTGTCGAAATTACCACATTTTTTTCAGTGTCCATCTTAATCATACCTTGCCAACAAAATAGAAATTCTTAGGTACCTCATGGTATTACCATCATCATATCTAGGTACTTAATCCACGAAAAAAATCGTAGTTATGGGCATAACTTTGGAGATCAAGAACTAATTCATCACCATCGGCGCATGCACGTTAGCAGACCAAATGCTTCTGTGACAGATCTGCCCCTCTTTAAAAAATTACTTGCAACATAATTACCACATTCAAAATACAAATTCTAAAGTACCTTAAGGTAGTACCACCATCATCTCTAGAACAAATCTCCTTCGGTTTGTTGTACAGTGAATTCCACGTAATTGCTAAAGGTCTGTCTACTATTGAAAATGAGACAGACCTTCCCCCTGCCCCAACCCCAGACACAAACAAATACCCAGGCACACCTGAGCGCGTATCTTGAAGTATAAAATTTTTTATTTATTGTCTGTTCAGTGATGTCTTCTATTCTTTTCTAACAGGGAATGTAGCTTCCCCTCGCCCTTTATCTTCCCCTCCCCTCGCCCTCCCCCTTCCAGTTCTGCCTCCCCCTTCACTCACCTTTTTCCTTTCCCCTCCCTTCCTCCTCTCCTTCCCCATTCTCCCTCCTCCTATACCTTCTCACTTCTTTCCCCTCTCCCCATCCTTCTTCCCTCTTTCCTCCCCTTCCCCTCTCCCTCCCCCTTCCCTCCCCACTACAAGTAGACTGTTATTCAGAGTTTTTCCTGGCAGTGCTGGGTTGGTCAGCCAGCACACACACACACACACACACACACACACACACACACACACACACACACACATATATATATATATATATATATATATATATACTATATATCTATCTATCTATATATATATAGATAGATAGATTGATAGATAGATAGATAGATAGATAGATAGATAGATAGATAGATAGATAGACAGGATGTTTAGCGGAAAAACACTCTAGCAGGCTTGATCTGAATAGGAAAATGGAAGACGAGCATATAATTATATTTGATAGGTTACGATATTAAACGGTACTTAATAAATAGACAAAAAATAAAAATAAATAAATGAACAACTGAGCACATACAGTCAAAGAGAAAATTGTAGATTACTTCCATAAAGACCAAGAAGACAGAATAAAATTAGTTAATGAAATCTCTACCCTTTCCGACCCAAAAACAGTTTTCACTCAGTGACCGACAAGGTTAGGTCTTATAACACAGAACATAGATTCAGTTAGCCCAGAATCTCAAGAGGCTGTCTTTGCTTTTTCTAAAAGCGTATCTTAGAAACCTCCTTGAAAAGTTTATGATTTGGTTTGTTCCTAGAGATATCCTAGAGAGCATTTCCAAAGTTAAGCCTTATTGTAACAATTCACTGCATTTGATAGACTGCAGACCCCTGCTCGAAACATTCTTTTTATCATCATATATCAAATATTCGCTATTTATTTATTTTTTTTTATTTCCCTCCTTTATTTCAGAGTTGTCTCTACATATGAACGCGTGTTAAAACGAAGCTTGAATTCTTTCAAATAATTAAAGAATATCTGGATGATTCATCCAATACTGATATGGATCTGAAAGTTCCTCTGTGACGAGATCCTTATTTTGCGTTTCTTATGTTTTAGTAATATTCACTGAAGATAAAGACTATTTTGTCTTGTTTTGGAGAAAGCATGATTGTCTTATAAAGAAAATAAGTAATCATCTATTTAATTAAGTACGATGCTTATACAAAAAATTCTGCCTCGCTGGTTCTGGCTCACAGGGAACTAAATACCTCTCTCTCTCTCTCTCTCTCTCTCTCTCTCTCTCTCTCTCTCTCTCTCTCTCTCTCTCTCTCTCTCTCTGGAATAACTTGAGAATCGTTCAATCGTATTCTTAATCAATGAAAAGCATTAATATGGGGATTGAACTACCCCGAAGTGACCAATCGCCTTCTTTTGATGCTAAGAATAATTCCCATCGTCATTTTGATTTGCGAAGAACCGAATGCATAAATGTCAACAAACCCGCCGAGAGCTGATCTCTGATGCAGAAATTCAATACAAGTCTTTAGGAAAAGGTCACTGCTTCAGGACAAAGGAAGCCAAGGAAGCTTTTAACGGTAAACGTGGGGAGACCCGTTTGTTGTCAGCGACGAGTTGACCATTAAAACGGATTTATATATGTGTGGATGCATGTGGGTGTCTGTGTAACTGAGGTACTCATAGAAATGAAATTAATACAACTAGGCGTTTGTGCGACAGCAAAAAATAAATAAATAAATAAATAAATAAATAAATAAAATAAGGTAAATCTTTGGAACCAGAAGGAAAGCATCATGGAATAGAAAGGTTTCATTAAATTTTGTTCTGATGGTTTGTTTAGCGTATTAATGTAATATTCGGTAACTTGTAAATCTGATTTAAGACCAACAACATTCGCTCAGTTTATGACACAGAAAATTATTAAAATTTTACTCTCAGGGTAACATGCAAAGAAGAGTTCCTGACTGTTGACAAACAGTTTCTAGATTCTATAAAAAAATACCATAAACTGATTTTACTCTTGAATCTAGTTTTTCTAACCTAAGCTATCATAAAAAGCCAAAATCACAACCCAGTTAACCCAAAAGTGAGTAGTTTCGCAACTGGATAAAGGTAATTACTTTCAACGGTTGGTTGCCCTCTTTACTTTAATGCTATGGAATCAACCATTTTCTTTGTGCTTTTCATTTACTCTCCTTGTCTTACCCTATACTTGCTGGAGATGTTTAGACGTTGAATTCTACTTTTACTTAAACTTATATTCCTTCTATGCATTTCAGTGATTCTGTATCATTTCTAGCCTGACGAGGAACCTAGGCCCTAATCTATTTACACGTGAGTGAGTATGCCTATGCTTGTTGGGTCTCATTCAAAAAATTTTTTATATAAATCGATTTGGGTTAAGGATCACCACTGAACGCTAAGACTCGCCGACATGTAACGGGATGGGTTGGACCTATCAGTTTCCTGCTCTGTATTCTTTTAATTTAGATATGAAAAAGAAATATATTCTGAACTCATCCCTCTAAAACAGAAAGATGAATAAAAATGATGATGACGATAATAAAGTACTAACGGCACACAACTACATCTTTGAAAATTGAGTGCTTCAAGACATGATGAATTAAAGATCTTGCACAACGTGAGGAAATAGACATTTTCATGTCTGCAGTTGCAGCTACTGTAACGTTAGCCAATTTTAAGATTTCCAAAGCCTGAACCTCCTGCGAAACCTACACATTTTTTTTTTTAGAAGAATCAATTTAGAAAGTTTAGGACAGACTCTCACAGAATATTAAGTTTTATTACTTGTTATAATACAACTTGCTTTTTATGACTAATGATTTCCTGTGGCTAGCTTTTAGCCTTTGACTTCAAAGATTCATGTCTTGTGCTCATATCTGGAATTTTTACAAGTGCCTGTTAGCCTTTGATGTCGTAGTATTTAGTAGGCTCAGCCGATACAAGCAGCTCTAGTAAGCGTGTGGGCCGGCAGCCGCGGTAAAGATAGTAATCTAATCATTATGAACTTTCTTTATTAAGATAAAAATATATATGTAAAAATATTATATGTAATATGCAATAACTAATAGGATATTATCCTTAGCCATTGTCTCTCACATCTAATTTTACTTGCGGTAGGTTTTTAGCGATAATTAATTTCGCCTCTTGTCAAATGATGGCATTAAATTACTTTTGTAAGGGGTCTTTCAAATAAAAAAAAGTTTTTCGTGGTAATTATTGCTACTTCCTCTTGGTTGTTAGGGTGAGACATTAGGCGACATCTAAACATTACCGGAACAAATAAAATTAATTTCATGTGAGGGAAGGTAAAAAATATACGCAGAAAATTTAATACCCTGTTGTTTTACCACTGCACACTAAATTCCTTGACTAATGAATTATATAGGAATGAATAATCCTCTGAACAGACACTAGACATTGATAAAATAAAAGGTATAATAACATTGTATTTTTGGAGATGAAAACGCGTAAAGAATCTCTGTTTACATAACTTGAAATGAAAACTAGTAAACCCCGAAAACCAGAACCTTTGAAGAAATTCACACATGCGAAAAAAAAAAAAAAATGAAAGGAAGAAGCTGCATATCCAAGAAAACCGCCAAATACAGAATTTCTACTTACTTTTAAGTCACCAAGGAGCATTCCTACATACTCTTTTGAACATTAAATAAACGAATCAATGATGATCTGCAAGTGAGTTTTCGGAATTTCCAAGAAATGAATGAAAATATATGATGAGAATCTTTATTTGTTTTTTTAATATAAAAAAAATTAGATAGAATCAGGTCCCGGTGAGAAGTTTCTTTATTACTAAAGCATATGGTAATGTTCAGATTTTATATTTATATACCCAATTGTCTATGTAAGACAGAGAAAATTCTCTATATTTGCAAGAATGGCATAGAAAAGGTATCAAATAAAATCAAATTAGTTCGTGAGAATATGATACATTTTCTTTACAGAGTACAGAAATAATTTAGAATAAAAAGACAAACATTCCTTCAATGAATAAAATGGCAAAACAAATAAATTGTCTAATGTAAGTCGAATTATGTTACCACCAGTTCTATTATTTTTCAATCCCTCTTTTTAAATAGAAAGTTACATTCAATGAATTTTAAAATTAATCCTCCTCTCACTCAGCAAATAAGTTTTTTTTTTTTGGTGCTTCAAGAGTAAGAAATGAAGGTAAAGGAGAAATAAATCCTTTTTATTATCTGGGATATTTTTTGGGTCATGCAAGAACATTGTCGAAGTAATCTAAATACCATCATTATTATTCTTATATTGAGATACAAAATTAGAGCGATTACATTTTCCATTCTCAAGCTTAAATATCAGCGAAAATTAGAATGAATTTGTAGAAAAATTATACAGCAGCTGACTAGAAATAAAAGACACAAAATAAAAAAAAAAACATGGTTAACCTAAACTTTAAAAGCGCGCACGTAATAACGTAATTACGAAGTATACAGTAAGTAAAATAAATGATCAAATACTAATAATGGGCATAAAAAAAATAAGGAGTAAAACAAGCAGATATGAAAGATGAAGCAAAACGTGAGTCTGAATAAAGGTGATTATAAATTAGGATAAGAGCAATAAAACTAAAAATGATATTAACATAATAATATAAAAAAATTCATCTTTAGGACGAATTGAAGCCATGATTACAGAACGTTCTAGATAACTTTAAATGAAAGAGGTTGGGTTGTGGAATTATTTTAACACTCGGTTTTGTACTATGGAACAGAAGTTGACTGATTGTTGAGTGAAACTGAGGTTTGCTTTACTTGCAGATATATTAAAATGTAGGTCATATGTACCTTCCGTTTTGCCGTGCAGTTTAGAATCACTGTATTGTATATGATGCTGACAGGGTTCTGAATGCAATCTTTTATTTTTCTTTCAAGGCTGGATCTGCGGTAACTAACACCCTGATGAGTCTATGCAAACCCTAAAAGAACTTGGTGCATCCACGTAAACTCCCATTATTATATTTTGGATAAGTGAACTTATAAGGTAAACAGATATCTGTTAAACTATTGGAGAGTATCCTTAAAATACGAAACCTTCAGATTGTGAATGGATCTTGAAAGCAAATCTGGAATCGACATGCAGGAACAGTTCATTCAAAACTAACAACAAATTAAAGTAGAATTATTTGTGAACTGTAAGGAAGCATATACTACAGTACTGTGCTGTTGTCATGTAAACTGGTGTTATATGTATGAAAGCGTTGTCTAAAATTTCGAGGAAATTCTTATAAATAGTTTTATTCATCGCTGTAAATATTTCTTATATGTCTTACGGTATATTTCAAGATATACCGTAAATGGTCTGACAAAAATAGTGTAAGCACCTTCTTACTCTTAAACGCCTACAGTTATTTTTTATTCAATTTGGTCAGTCGACATTGTAAATTGCTTAGACAACTTTATTTTATCAAGAAGCGGTTTAAAGTAAAACTTACATATCTGTCCATAAACAAACAACATTTCCTTAACTTAAACTGACAGGAAAAAGAGAGAAGAGAAGCCCACTTCTAGTAACATCTCTCTTCGCTTCACGATGAACTGAATGGCTTTTGGGAGCTCTCTTTTCCCCAAGTAATTTCGGTGTAAATACTTTACAAACAATAATCATTATCCAATATAATTTACGATGATACGAAAGAGAGAGATAAAGTGAGAGGAGAACAATAGAAACCTACTAAATTTCAAAACAAAATATTGCAGTATCGCAAAAGAAACGAATAAATTACAGTACTTTTCTGAGGAATAGTCAATTAAAAAAATATAAGTGAATGAAAGGTAGTGTAACAATTAATAGCTCAAAACGAGCTGGTGAGAAACATTCTCTTTGTTATCACAAGAATTGCAAGGAATCCGGTATGCACATCATTTGGTATTGTCAGGCGAGTTCGTTATAAGAAGAACTCGCCTGACAATGCTCAAGGATGTGCGTACCTAATTCCCTGTAATACTTGTGATAACTTTCCTGTTGATCAAAATGGAAATAAAACATTGGAAAGGGGAATAGAACAGCATAAAATGCAAAGGTGAATAGTGGAACATTTTATATCTTGGGGGAAACAATCAGACAATTAAGTAGGCAGGAGCAAAAAAGATAGTTTATCATTCTAATAATGTACTAGCAAGACACATCATTGAGTCTAGTTTTATAAAAGAAAGTTTCGGCATGAACATTAGTCATGGCATGTATACACTTGATCCATTAATCTCAAAAGAAATATGCAATACCGAAATGAAATTTTTACGTAAAATTTCCCTTTCTACTTGATGACTCTTCTAGAAAATGGTTTGTAGAATTATCCACAATCATTATGGCGCTGTTAATCTAAAATTAATTCCCAAAAATCCTTTAAAATTTGGTTCCTCTTTTAACTACAAGGATCGATTAAGCCCTTTTTTATCCTCTAACGAGGTTATAAGTATACTTGCCTTAAGTGTAACTCTGGGACACATGTCGGATCCGCGAGGAGGTTACTGAGGGTCAGAATCGACTTGCATCGGCGAATAAGCTTTCGCACTGGTTATAGGCTCTCCAATCCGGAACATTCTAATATCAGAGCTGATTCCAAAACTTGTAAAACTCACATTGAAAGAGGTGATTTTCAGCATAATAAGCCAAACAACATACCCTCACGAATTGCCTATATTGAGTCACTGTTAATCAAACAACTCGTCCCCCAGGTAATACCCAAACCTCATCTGCTCAGCTGTACGTGAGTTAACTTTCTCTTTGAGCATTCTGTCATTTGCTTTCTCCACCTAAGGCTGGTTAGCGGTCGTTGGTTCTGTGGTATTTTTTTAGCTGCATTTTATTCAGTGAATTTTATTTTTTTTGTGATTTTTAAAGTTTTTTTACAGTAAATTTGTGTATAAGTTATTCATTATTCAACAGATCTCCGATGATGTAATAAAGAAAATATTACGAAACGTTGAGATAAAAGAAATATGTTGTATCTGATTGGTTTCCTGGTCTTCCTTTACACTGATATATATATATATATATATATATATATATATATATATATATATATATATATATATATATATATATATATACGTATATATATGTATATATATATATATATATATATATATATATATATATATATATATACATATATATATATATATATATATATATATATATATATATATATATATATATATATATATATATATATATATATATATGTATGTATATATATATATATATATATATATATATATATATATATATATATATATATATATATATATATATATATATATATATATATATATATATACTGTATGTGTACACACACACACACACACACACACACACACACACACACACACATATATATATATATATATATATATATATATATATATATATATATATATATATATATATATATATAAAGGATAATGTAACATAGAATCTCCTCCACCTAAATCAACTCCCAAATCTCCTCAAGTAACCCGCCCCGTCCAATATCCAACCTCCTTCCTTTGTTAAACTACATAGGAATTCAACACTCCAGTGTAGTGGGTAATACGCCGAACAATCAAGTCCTTTCAGATCGCATCCCTAATCACCTCCAGTGACGCCTTCCTCCAATTGCCCAGACTGCCTTCATTAACTTCCGTCTCTAATTCCTAACTTTCCTCCTGTGATAAGCTAAAGAATTACCCGCAGGTAATGCAGTGTAGTATTATTTCCACCCAAATCACATCCAAAATCTTTTTAAGTGAGCTCCTCCTCTAGTGTCCCAAATTGCCACCATTGAATCTTTTCCCCAATATCCATTCTCCCTCTATAGGAATTTCGTGCCTTTTTGTAATTATATAATATGAAGCAGAATTGCCTCCACCTGAATCGCATACCAAGCCGACTTCAGTGATGCCCTCATGTACAGTAGATAATACACCGGAGAATAGCTTCTACTAGACAAGTCGCATCCTAGATTGCTTGCAGTGGCACTCTCCTCCAATTTCCAGCCTCTTTCCCGTGTTAATCTCTAGGAGAATTTCACGCCCTCGCTTGTAGTAGATAATATGGCGCAGAATCGCTTCCACCCCAACATCATCCTAAGTTGCCTTGAGTGACGTCTCACCTCCATTTTCCAGCCTTCCACCAATTTCAGGTTATCAGAAATAGTCTTAGCTGTTGAATACTTACCATACAGTTTTTGTGTATGTCCTGATTTGAAAATAGTGCTTCATACTTCTCATATATTATATAAACAAAAAAATAATGCACGGTGCATATGATAATTACCTTAAATTTGTCTAAGGTTCTAGATAATGTTCTATTCAGTATGATCAATAATTATGTATACGATGTATACGTTTTGATGAAATAGAAGCTTAGAATATCTCAGTAACTAGCATCATGCAGGATTTGTACATTGTACATTAACCCATGAATTACAACTTAAGAAGAAAACACAATAACATGTTTTTGCCTATATATGAAGACTGCAGGGATATACTGTCGATATTAACAGCTGAAGGATAATGACCGATACATGATGATGGTCCTGCATTCGTCAATGTAATAAGAGTGTTCTTTTATCGGAAGGTGAGAGGTTATCTTCTTCAGTAATACTATCATTATTTTGTAATAATTCATCTCTCATTACTATTTTCCACTGTATAAAGAAATGGCGTGTGTCCTTAATTCATACACACTACTCCTTTTTACGGTCTCACCACGCGCAGAAGAACGAAAAACTTACTAAGAAGACATTTCTCTAAGCTGGAAACATGACATTCATAAATTGCTGGATGGTAATCAGATCCAGGATGGAACCAGTTATGGAGAGATTCAAAAAATTTTATCTTAAGTAAACCCAGTATGCTGATATGAATCTGTGTATTACTTTTATGTGGATAGGACATTACACAAAGCATTATCCCCTATTTATGGTAATCATGTTGAATAATGTGAAGTACTTAGATTAATAAATAAAAAAAAGTTATGAAACATTTCCTTTTCTTTTTCACTTTCAGCAAATCCCGACATAGACCTTCACTGGAGGTCACGCGATCAACGATCAGAAGTATTAGGTATGACCTGAAACGGACACACACACTAACCCTTGCGAAGAAAGCCCTGGAGAAAGAAAAGTCAGGTATGACAAAATGAGATAAGAAAAGAGACCTACAACAGATTCGAAGGTGTGAAATTGCTTTAGTAATTTACTCAAGACCGAGATTGGTAATTGGAGGAGGGATCTCACTGGAAACGATTTGGGATGGAATTAGGGTGGAAGCGATCCTGCACCATATTATCTTCTATACTCAAGGGTGTGAAATTCCCGTAGAGATTAACATACGAGAGTGGTGTGATATTGGAGGGGAGGGTCACTGCCGGCGATCTGAAATATGATTTCAAGTCAGTCGATTCCTCCTCATATATATATATATATATATATATATATATATATATATATATATATATATATATATATATATATATATATATATATATATATATATATACTGTATGTAGTTTTTCATCATTGGCTTGGAGATAAAACTGCTGAAACTGGTCAGAACCTAGACCGAATCTTTCATTTCTTCACTGAGTGATGTATAATAAATAAAGCCTGTGTTCCATTGAGTATATATATATATATATATATATATATATATATATATATATATATATATATATATATATATATGAACCAAATAAGATGCAGAATCATCTCCATCTAAATTGCACCCCAAATCGTCTCCATGCAAATATGTTTATTTTGAATCTAAATTAGAAAGCCTTTGTCAAAACATTTACAGGTACTATATATTTTTTTTCTTGTCGCTATTATAAACATAGCGGTATCAGTCAATAAAGTCTTTCTATATGAACTTTAGAAATAAAATGAACACTATGAAAATCAAGAATGCCACCAAATAAGTGAACAAAGTAAAAACAATAGACAACTATTTGTACTTGATCTGTTCTACATTACAGCAGTCACTCCATTCACCTGACGAATGAAATGACAATGTCTTATGGCTCAGTCATCAATAGATAATCGGCCAGTTTTAATTATCAAGAGTGACGGGACAATGAATAACAATCTAATCCTCGCGGAATTCATCTCTGAATGCCGAGCTCACGGAATACCCTTTCATATTAATATATTGAATTAATATGGAATAAGCTTCATCGTATAATCTTATTTTCTATTGAAAGCCTCATCGAAGTTTGTACAAAAAGAGGATAAATGATTTTAGTCCGACAGAGAATATCCTATTTTTATTTATTATAATAGTATTCACGAAGTTCTTATCGAGTGACTACAATTAGTTTATTTATAAAATGGGGAAAACATTATATTTTAATTGAGTATGTATATGTACACACACACACAAAGCACACACACACACACACACACACACACACACACACACACATATATATATATATATATATATATATATATATATATATATATATATATATATATATATATATATATATATATATATATATATTCATCTCTAATTCTAATAGTTTTGTAGTATAAGTTTTCGGTTTTATGCAACATTCTTTTTGCTTAATTTTTTACTATTCTATCTTACTGTTGCGTCCATTTTACTATTATTCCTTCGTAAAGTTTTATTTCTTTATTTGAAGCTTTGTAATTCACTGTTACTTCTTCAAAGAAACGAGGAAAGCTTATTAAGAAACGACCGAAATATAATCGTCCTCAGAGAGGGTACCACTGACTCTACATACCGAGTACAGTAGTATGCGTTGTAACATGCGGTTGGACAGTGATTCAGTAAATGTTTTGCCTATAGCCAGACGCCTGGTTCCTGTGTGTGACTGGTGTGGCAACGCAGCACCTCAACAGGACATGGATACTGGTGTACTGGAAAGAGAGTGGCAGCTGAAGATACTAAGGGTGCCCATGGAAGTTTCCTGTCAAAAATGAGTTTATGGGTTACGGTTAAAGATGATATGCCTCGCAATGATCATAGTTTATATCACATTTAAGGTTATTAGGGAAAATAAAACGTCATGTCGAGAGATTCTGCTTGAAAGAATAATACCTTGGGAGGCTGTTGACATCTTTACAGTAAATGATCTAAAGATTGTACTAATAATATCGACATCTCCTTAGGTAGGTGACAACTATTGTCTAACTCCTAATTATATTTGATTGAGTTTAGGCGCAGTGATTTTACACGAAAAGTGTTTGCAGATGTATGTCATATCAAGCCATCCATCTTACACCGCTTCCCATTGCTTTTGTACATGTTACAGGGATCTGTTTAAAAAGACAAATGACAAACCCGCGCATATACTATTAGTTCTTTTACACGGCCCGATTATACGCGAATTAAATAATTCAAATCAGATCAAATTATTTGTTAATAGTCTTCGTCATTCGTTACATTCATTTTCTGAATGGAATGTAGGATATTCTACAGTTAGTCATTAATTCTTTATTGACAAATTTTTCATCAAAGGAGACGCCCCACTGAATCGTAATTAAACCTTACAGAATTATTTTATGAAAACTGAACGCAGAGTCTGGCTTTCCATATTATTCTATTGACTGGCTGTGGAATAAACGTTATCGCATTTTGAACCCCAACCAAATTCGCGGAATAAAATTTGATATCTCTTTGTATGAAAGGGAACTCATTTTGACTCAGATGAACGAACATACTGCAATTTTTGGCCATATTATTAGTATTGAAAACCTATAGAATTGCACGGAATAAAAATACTTTTTATTACTTCGGCAATATAAACCCCTCATCCTTTGAGCAATTAAGAGAAGATTAATTTTCGTTTTTTATCCATGTAATTAATAGAAAGTCATTATAATCGCTATTCCTATATCAGGTTTCATAGAAGATGTCTCATTAAAAAAAACAGACAGAACTATATTTCATTCCTTTTTCCATGCAGGGTATTGCATTATGAAAAATCAGCTGTCAATGATTTTGTCTTTTATGTGGAAAACGATATTTAGAGAAAATAAAGCAAAGGAATGAAATCAGGGTATACGTCATGAATTGATACAATTACAATTGTGCTTACTTGGGAGAGACCAGACAAACTCTCGGAAAACGCATCGGGGAGCACATAGGAGCCTTTAATAGAAACAGAGCGATGGCCACATATTGGAAAGTATCGACAAGAGAATTAAATTTAAAGAAATTTAACTTTTATACAGATGCAATAATATAAATTGCCACAGGGTTGTCGAGGAGGTCCATATGATATAAATTCAATACTAACAATGGATGAAAAAATTCTTTAATTCTTTAGATACCAGCCATGGCCTTAGAGAAGTAAAGCTCTCCAGAGAAGTCAAGGAGACTAATAATCCAGACGTAGTCCTTGGTCTCGTGGAGCGCCTAATTCCTGGCCTTCGTGACCCACACCCATTCTCAGGCGCCCCCTTCCCAACTTTCCCCTCACTCCCTTCCCCCCCGCTTCCCCTTCCCCTCCACCCCCTCACCTTCACCCATTCTCCCCTAAACAGCTGATGGGGGAGTATAGTTGCAACTAACCAGAATGCTGATTGTCCAAGTAATCAGGTGGCCAATCAGAATCAGATAATAATCTGTCTTTATAGAAAACTTGATCTAATTTTTATTTTAGTTGCCTACAATGACAGAGTTTTATATGAATTTTAACGATATACCAAAGTTTGCACATAAGAAGAGTGTCTTATTTTATCCACACCTTTAAAGAACGTGACTGTTTTCCATAGTCTTCAATGATGCTGATACCATTAGATTTTGCACGATTTGCAATATTCATTCCCAAAGACTATAGAATGCAATAAACATGATTACCACATTAACGAATGACGTTAGTCATAAACAGTAATTTATTTAATTAAATTAAAAGAATCTAAAAGAAGACAATATCTCTTTCCTCTAATTTTTCTTGTGCAAAATAGAAAGTTATGCACATAAATTTTGCATCTTTCCCTCTGTCATCATACCAAGGCAGGCTCACGTGAAATTTATGACAGTAAGCAAGAGTGATTGATTGATTTAAGGTTCTCTGGTGTCGGGATGTTGAAGGATGGCAATGGGATAAGCCTCAGGGTCAAACTCCAATTAGCTGGTCGGGATTGCTTGGCATCAAGTCTTATAGAATATTTGATTTCTATCAGCAAAAGTATTTGCTTTATTAAAAATGAATAGGCAATTGCCGTTTAAGGTAAAACTACGCTGTCTATGTAGATAGGCGGAAGTTGTTGGTCTCTCTGCTCATGTAGAAAAGGGTATAAAGGAAGCAGCTTCATCCCATAATTACTGAAAGGAACAGGAGGGTTACGCCTTTGGATGCGTTGCCACAAGGAGAAAAGGAAAAGATAACGTTTCACACAGTTTCCGTTACCTCCGTTTTATTATTTTCTGTTATAATCTATTACTTTTAATTACTACGCTGTCCGGTGATTCAATCGGGTAAGTGACTGTTCTTCCTCAAAAATTGAAAATAGGTAACTCCGAGGAGATTATTTACACTTAACAACCTCTGCTTCTGAGAAAAAAAAAATAGCTAACTGAATTTGTCAATTTATACTTCAACTGAAGTTTCTGTTTAATTTTGCAGGTGAGTCTTCTTGATAGCACTAAGCAAAATGCATAAAAGCGTTTTTCTTTGCCTATTGGAACTTGTGCTTTTTGCCTGGCAAGGAAATTAATCGATTGTGTAATTAATAATTAATTTTTACCACGTAATATAGATATATATATATATATATATATATATATATATATATATATATATATATATAAACACACACACATATATATATATATCTATATATATATATATATATATATATATATATATATATATATATATATATATATATATATATATATATATATATATATATATATATATATATATATATATATATATATATATATATATATGTGTGTGTGTGTGTGTGTGTGTGTGTGTGTGTGTGTGTACATAGATATATACATACATATATGACATCTTTTTATCACGAAAAAACCAACTGGTACAGAGACAATCAGCAATATGAAAATAAATGCGTGATCCTTGTTGCGTCTCATGTTTAGATTTTTTCTTCATGCTACAGTGAATGGTAGCTATGAGAGCTATTTTCAGAAAACTTTCGAAAAAAAATTGCAATATAGGAAATGCGTAAATGAGAGTTATCTTAGCAAAATTTTTTTAAAGATCACATTGAGACAGAAGCAACCTATTCATATATGGAAACAAACAAAAACTAGTGCTATCAAAATAAAAAATAAAAGGTTCCTCTAAAGAATTATGGGAAATACTCTTACTGGAAAGGGTATAATAAAACAATAAAATAATATTATGGAACAAAGCAAAACAGATAGGTTAGCATTTATCCTAGAAAAGCTTTAGACATTTAATTAAAATCTTCTGTTTAAATAAGAAACATGTAACCTATACCTGAATAGGAAAATACATCCTAAAGTTTCTTTCTCTTGATTTTAGTTTGAACACTTTAATGCAGCGAAGTTATGAATAAATAGGGAAGCCATATATTATAAAATGAAAAAGTGAATAACATCCATAATAAAAATAAATCGCTCGCTCTAAAATGAAAATAAGTGATACCTCAAAGATATAGAAAAAATGTGTTTTGAACCTGGATGATCGCTATATTCATCTCTCGAATGAGAGGGAAACATTTTATGGTTTGGTCACTAATCTTTAATCAGTTTTTGGGGTCAAACGAAATACCTATTCACTCTTAATGAATCCTTACAGAATACTCTTATGGATATGGAACTCAAATTATTATTTCATATTATCCTGTTGACGCGATATAGAAAGAGCGTTGGTATACGCTTCTGTATCAAATTTTCAGCTCCAAATACATAAGGGAAAACATGATAACTTTTTTTGTGTGGAGAATATTTCAGTGACATGTAAGGAACACTTATCCTATTTTTATCTCGTTTAATACTAGAGGACGTTATGTAATTTAAGAAATTTTAATTCAATCTTTTTGACGTGCAGTATTTAACCGAAGTATTACAATCTCTCGTCTCTTTTCAGCGAAAATAGTATTAATTTTTATGACAGTTTATATGATTAATAGGAAATCCTTTGGAACTCTAATTGAAAATAAGGGTTTAATTCAAAACCTTTAGCTGGAAAATCATAGCACATCGAGAAGGTTTGTTTCAAGGTTGACTGTTAATTAAAAAAAAATTCCTAATGAGGAGATTAAACGATTAAATATTTCTGGTCTATGATTTATGCAGTGAGATGATAGAAAAGAGTAACAATAACGCCTCATACAGTTATCAAAGGATAATCCTGTGAGAATAAAAGAAGTACATTCATAATTTTTCTGACTGAAATACGTCTTACCTTTTCCCAAGAAATTGCCCTGAGAATGAGGGTGAAATTAATTGATAAAAGAGTTTTTTTTTTAATGTTCATCGTGTTTAATAAAAAAACGAGTAAAAGTTACAGAAAGGGATTTTGTTCGCGATGTAACGATTCCCAAACACATAACCTTCTCATAGATCTTTAGACCCAATGATAAATTTTGAAAAGAATGATTTTGAAGATGTTTATGCCCTTGGCAATGACTTGGCAGTTAACCCTACCTTTCTCAAAGTTAAAAAGGGTAAGAGTCCTCGTGAATATGAAAAGGAAGTACTTCTGTCCTTACTCCCTTTAATTCCTTACCAAACTTACGGGCACCCTCAGATTAAGGCCCACGGTGGCTAAAGGCGGTTTAATCTTTCAACATTTTGTTTCACCTTCTTTGCTACTTACCATTTCTCCAATCCTACTCATCCATTATTTTCACTCCCATATCCGCTCTTGCTTCTGCCCATGTTAATATTCATTGCTCCATGTTCATGGTTTCCATTCACCACCGTAGCTATACTCTTGTTCTCATTTACTCTCAACTTTCTCCTCTTGCAAACAATCTAAAATTCTCATACAAGTTTAGCAGGTTCTCTTTGCTATCCCTAATCAGAGCATCATCACCCGCAAATATTAACCAATCACTGACACAGTCCGACTCATTTTCTTATTCAACAGTTTTGCACAGTCATTTACCATACTTTTTTCTGACTTATCGCAACACTCCACCAATAAGCATTGAATAGACGCGAAGGTATAACAAACCTTAGTCGTTGACTACTTTCACGTTATCAGATATGCAGTTTTATCTCATTTAGGCACAGCAATAATGAGTATATTGCAATGTACACATAATCTCAACTTAATCTCAAGTAATCAACACTTATAGATGAAAAATATTATCATTTTAACGGTTATACTTTTCTTAGTTACCGCCATTGTTTGACCTGACATTCGATGTAAATTTATCAAAGCTTATAATGTACACGAATACTCAAGGAAATGAATCACAAGTGGGAATTCACTCACAAACAAATTATTCATGTCATAATGATGACCTTATTTCTTTTCACGGGACTGGAATAAAAATTTAAGTTAAATATGTTATATAAATTATATTTTCACGTTCATGATATCAAACATGTGAACATATGACGAGGGGACGGAGTTTAAGGGCAAAATCCAATTTTCTGTGGAGGAAAGAAACAATTATGACATATTATATACTGCAATAGCACTTGTCAGTGATGGATAAGCTATTATAATTTAATGTCAAAGGAGCGTTTTGCGCTTGTAATGTCTCTTGGGATTTTTGGCTTATTGATCATTTGATTAAACTCGAAACAATCACACGCGCGCATGCACGCACGCACACACACACACAACACATATATATATATATATTATATATATCTATATATATATATATATATATATATATATATATATATATATATATATATATATATATATATATATATATATATATATATACAACGCGTTTTGTGTTTTTTTGCGTATATCACGTATTTATTTTCACTCACCTGTCAGGATTACTCCCTCTGGAGATGGTATTGCTAGAAAGGTACTCCCTCCCATCGAGTTTCTTAGCATGCCCTAAAGGGTTGGTGCAAACCCATCCTCTTGTCATTTGGAACCAGCACACTCCGGCATGCAATTTCAGCTGGAGGACTGGTGGTTGGTAGGACGGTAGCTATCCATAACCTTACCACACGTGAACCATGATGTTGTCATTTAATAACGCATTTCCGTGAATAATAATAGTGTTTCCATATAATAAATAACTGCAATAGTAGTTCTACAGTGCAGCAGAGTTCAGTATTGATAATTCAAAATGATTTAAATGAAAGCATAAAATGATTCAAAAAAGGAAATCGGAATACAGTTGTTTCAACCTAGTAACAAGGACGATGCACTGAGCATATCAGCGATCAAAATGATAATAAAATCTTCCCTAAAACAAATCGTACATATTTCACAAATAGTCAACTAACGATTATGATAAGCCTTGTTATCTATTCCATTTTTGCAAGATCAGTCCCTATGGAATACTGCACACTCATTGTGTCTCTGTACATGGTGAGAAGCACAGTCATTTATCCACTTAGTGTTTATTGAATGAAAGGAGAAAAGAAAGAATAGGAAAGTTACAAATAAATTTCTTAGTTTTGGGGTGGGGAGTTATTGGAGAGAGGCGTTCAGGTTTTTATGACACTAAGCGACCATTTTCATTTAGATTGCGTTTGTTTATTAGAACTTACTTTACTAGATAGTTTTACAGATGCAGTTTCACTATCGTAAACCACGAGAGAGAGAGAGAGAGAGAGAGAGAGAGAGAGAGAGAGAGAGAGAGAGAGAGAGAGAGAGAGAGAGAGAGAGAGAGAGAGAGAGAGAGAGAGAGAGAGAGAGAGAGAGAACGTACGACTTACAAAACGAATTGTATTTGATAAATTTCTAGTTGACACCTTTGGGCATTTTATCTCGAATATAGTACTAATCAGAAGATTACGTCGGGTGTTTAGCACATTGCAATAGGTGTTAATGCAGAAGAGATTAACCGTAATAATTTCATTTTAATCAGCATGTTCTTTATTTTTTTTATAATCACAGCTATCTGATAACACTGAATTCGTGTTGTTTTATAAATGATTAAGATTTAGACAGAAGTCAATAAGAATGTAATACCAAATGATGCGAATCATTATATACACCACTTCACTGAGAAATTATTTGGTGAGTGGTGTCTTCGATATGTTTAAATCTTCAGAAATGTTATCACATCGCTTTTCTGTTCTAACACTACAATTCTGTTCCACAGAAGAGTTGCAAAGTTGTGGAGCATTCTTTCCAAACTTCCCAAACTAAGAATTTCGCATTCTCGTAGAAAAACAATTGTCATAGAGGAGGGATTTCAGTGGCGCTTTTTGCTCAAGTTATCTCCCTTTGCACACCTGAGGAAGAGGGGTTACATAGCGGCTATCCAGGGATCTTGAAGGAAAAAAGAACAATAAGAAAATATATGTTCCTGAGGAATGTGTTTCGGGAACGACCAGAATGTTCACGAACTTTCTCCACTTCTGTTTCTTAGTCATTGTGGAAGAATTTCAACATTTTCGAGTAAAAGTTAAATTTGGTTACATTGTATCCAGACATACATTTTCTTGAATAACTGTTCTGATTAATGCTGGTGAAGGTTCACTTACTGAAATTTTATAGGTCCATGGAGAAATAAAAAAAGCAAATAGAAATAAATATTTTATATATATAAACATATAAATATATATATATATATATATATATATATATATATATATATATATATATATATAAATATATATATATATATATATATATATATATATATATATATATATATATATATATTATATATATATATATATATATATATATATATATATATATATATATATATATATATATATATATATATATATATATATATATATATATATATATATATATATATATATATATATATATATATATATATATATATATATATATATATACTGTATATATATATATATATATATATATATATATATATATATATATATATATATAAGATTATGCAGACAGCATGATTGCAACTGCATATCTCGTACAAAGCCAGCCTACTCGCCTCAAATTAGAATAAAACGAATAACCAAAGAGCACATTGAACTTATTTGTCAGGTTAACTAGACCCTCCGGATTAGGAGTTTCCCTACTCCTCGTCTAATACCATCCCGCCCCCAAGCCCCATCTTCGGATCTTAATCCTTGGAAACGGTGATTCTTGCTCTCTCTTCCTCTCTCACAGGTTCCTGGTGTTGAGATTAGCGGATTAACAGCCACCGGCATAGCCAGAGGACGCCATTAGCGAGGAGAAAGTTGATCGAGAACTGACTGGACCTTCCAGAGCTTGGTGCCAGAAATTAAGGTGCGGCGCCACGCGGCAACTGCACGGGCCCAACTCCCATCATGCATTTGTGACCTGTGGGTCAGACTCCATAAAAGGGAGCCGCTGACCGCGCCTGACAGAGACCGACTAGAGATTCTGACTGAACCAGATGAGAGACAGGTAGCTTCCCTCCTTCGCCACCCCTTTACCTCTTGACCTAGCATCCGCCACTCATAGCTGTGCCTCTCCTCCCCAAGTTCCATAGTCCATCGTTAGTAGCCCACAGAGGCGTCCTTGAGATTGTGGTCACCTTTCCTTCTTCTATTACTAATTTTCATCATATCTTCCTTTTCCAGACCTGGAGTGATATTAGTGATCTGTTTGTTGATTATCATTTTGAGTTAATGACATGTTATTATTGTGCTTTTATTTGAGTATCTTTTGTGAATATATAAAGAGAGTAAACCCCTCCCTTCAGCAGAACCTCCTCAATGCCAACAAGATCCATTCATCAAGTAACCTTTTGACTGTATCATCGCAGATTAAACCTGGCACTGTGAACCAATCCTGCCCAGGTGTGTTCTTGTAGAATCATCCTGCATCGAGTGCCAAGAAAGCCCTATCACCCATTGAAGTAATTCGCATATCCCGTCAGCGCCCCCTTCAATATTGGAGGCTCATGTTCTGCTTGTGTTTTGTCGCCTTTTAAAGTAAATGGTATCAAGTGTTTTCTCAAGTATCTCCCATTTCTGTAATGTATGAGGACCCTAGCAACCCTCCACAACCTTGAATTAATTATCGATACATTCACGTTATTTTCTTGAGATTTTCTCTTATAATTACCTGTAGACTTGATTGATTGAATGATATTGCTGCAGGTGGAAGAATGGTTAGATGCGACCTTCCCCACCCCCCAACTCCTTGTGCCAATGAACTCAAGAGACAGCATTCACAGGTAGCATTTGGTGACCTGGCTTAGCATATATCTTCCACATTGCAAAATAGTGCAAAAGATTGCATTTGCAATGTTCTAATTACCATTTGCTAGAGGAATATTGCAAGATTGAGACGAACCTGATTTTTTAGCAAAAAACCCTCATACACATACAACTGGGTAGAAAAATTCACAGCGTATTTCCTTTTGTGTCATGCCATTGATAGAATTATTCATGAAAGGTAATTCATAAGTAACCAGAGTAAATTGCATGCGACTGAAAGTGTACGAAGTTCTATTTGCCATCATGCAAAGAGTTGCCATTCACACACGAGCTTGCTGCTATTGCATGTTAGCGATTTGCATGTCTTAAGCGATAGGACTTAGCTAGTTAGTTCGGTGAAGTGCTAACAGAAGGGAAAGTGTGACTGATTCCCGCATAAGTGTTTTGCTAGTATTGAATTCCCCAGTTCATTTACACTAGCAGAAATTTTGCATTGCAGATTACTGAATTCATTTTGCATATGTACAACCCATTGCGGTAGAGAGAGTCGTGTTTCCGAAATTAATATAAGTTTCTGGGCATCTCAGAAGGCAGATATGGGTCAAGACAGAAAAGCTGTGTACGCTCTGAATGAGGCAAGCATGTGCAGAAGCCCAACCTGATCAGAGATTGAACAAAAAGTGTCATATTGTTTGCTAAAGTTCCAAAACTCTGCCGGAGATTTGGAAATTCTGTAATGCTCTCCTACCGAAACGATTGTTCACGCATTTCATTCATCTCATTCATTCATTCATTATATAGGTCACATTTT
>NC_089783.1:11834281-11841781 GCF_040412425.1 Macrobrachium rosenbergii | reverse complement strand
TTTATTGTTGGCTGAAGTAACAATTTATCCTTCCAGGTTTCCTTTTCTTTCTGTGATAAATTTCTGTGCATGTTTGAGTATGTCAAATAAACACGACTCTTGATAACTTGAAATCCACTTTCGTATTTATCTATTTAGTCTGTTCCGTATTTTAGCTAAATTCAATCGTGCTTCTTTACATTACTGAACATTCAATTGATCATACAGACTTTTCATGTAAAATATATTCTTTGGGAATTAGAGATAATCGTTGCAAGAACGTCATTTGCATTTCTCGCTAATCTTTTGAATATTTATTTACCTGCCTCTTCATTAATTCTCATTAAGTAAAAAATTCATATTAAGAGTGGAAGAACAAAACTTGTAACTGAGTCCTTCCCATATATTTTGAGATACTGCTCTCACATTCTCTCTTTTTACTCTTTCTCTGTCTCACGAGTACTGAAAGGTTACTTTTTCCCCTCACAGTTTTCTTGCACAGATCCATCCCACTTCAACTTCAGGTTATGTAATTGTTTTTTTTAACATTCGATATCTAGTTGTCTTTCTTTGAATTACTTCTAATTTGTATAGTATCGTCCAATATAGTATAATTCTCAAATCATTAATCTCCAACAATCTACATTTTATATATTTGCAAATTATTTTTTTTTTTATTTATAATGAGACCTCCAGTTATTGCCTAAAGTAATCTTTGATATTTTCTTTATGCATAAGTCCAAGCCAAAAATTTATTCCTGATGTATATATTGTGTGTGTATATAAAACGTAGCGATGTTGCTATAAATTCAGACCAATATTTTTTCTCTTTGTAATTACGAAAAATAGCATCCTCAACTACCAACAGCCGAATGGCAATGGCCTCATTTTGGAAACTTTCCGCGATTTGGCGGATAATTAAGGGCAAATGTGTAGAATTTTACATCATTATGTAAAAGCTCTGCTGTAAATATGTTGTTGTTGTTGTTCTTAAAGCTCTTTTGTTGGATTTCTCTTTATTTGCATAGTTTCGTTTTATAATTGAGAGGTTTTGTTTAATCTCAATAATACTGCAAGAAATTGATTTCTTGAGCTTCAATCATTAACGGTAGTGCTAAAATATATTTTTTAAATGAAAGTTTTTACTGTCGCCGTATATCTTTAAAATAAGACTCCATTACCTGACATGCAAAACTCAACCATAAAAAAGTCTGGTTCAGAAATATTGCCCTCATTCCAGATTTCATAGTGAATGATGATTTCTTAAACCTTGAATTTATATGTTATCATATATATTAATTCCGATTTTAAATGCAATTAAAGAAGAGATTAAGTCCTTACATCCAAATCAAAAAGATTACGGTGCAAATTAATTTAGATTTTACATTCTTGATATACATATATATATATATATATATATATATATATATATATATATATATATATATATATATATATACATATATATATATATATATATATATATATATATATATATATATATATATATATTAATACCCAGAATTGTGATGTTTTCTGAGTATTGGAATCTTTGCTGTGCTTAAAGAGTATCTTCAGAGGCACTGTAGCGTTATCTCTTACTCATAGAGTTTTACCTTGATATTGCAGAAATGAGAGACGAACAAAATTTCTTACACTAGTCCGGATGCATGGTTAGAATTCAACTTAAATGTTTAGCGAGACGGATAATTAAGTCACCCTGAATGATCTGAAAGCAAAGTAATATAGGACATTAGCAATCTTAAATGATTTTGCTATTGCTGTAAAAAATATGTAAACATATGAAACATGATATTTAATCAAAAACAGTTATGAACAACGACGACAACGCAAATACCTGCTTGTATGCGCCAAAATCAAAAGATAAACGAAGCGCGACAGGAGATATGACGAACCCTGTGCCTGAGTTTTCATAAATAACAGCCAGACGTCGAGATATTGAAATAAACATAGAGCGTGCCTCCGGAGATGAACCAGCGATTTCAAAGCGTTGACAAACTAAAGAAGCATAATATAAAAATGCTAAACACTGCAACGATATATTCCGGAATTTCAGAAACAGAAACTATTTAACAATACACTGGTACCAAAAACAGAGACACTAAGAGATAGAGAGGCAAAGGTCCTTACACAAAGAGATTGTTCCAGAGATGATGCCTTTTGCCAGATGACTATCAAAAGAATATTAAAGTGGTCCGTGCTCTTTTATGTCCAAAGCATTGTAGTCTTCAGATTTTCTTGAGAATTTCCTTGATAAGAAAATAAATAGTGATGTCCATACAAATTATTTATTCTAAGTAAAAGACGTCTTGGAAATCAATAGAATCATTACTTTGCTACAGAAATTAGGATATGATATCATCAGACCTCTAGAGGGAGATGTTATCCCTTCTGCAGATGAAGAAATAAATTTGAGTTTATTATTATTATTATCATTATTATTATTATTTCTCTCTCCTTGGACTACAGCTGCCGCTGCAGTAGAGTCCTCCTGAAGCTTCTCGTGCCTGGTTCTCGCTGGGCGGCGGGTTCATGTAGCCGAAGGGAAGCATATGAAGGAAATAGACCCTCTCTTAAACAGGTCTTGTTGAAAAGGATGGCTGTATTATGCGAATTTATCTTATACAGGATCTTTCCTATTTTCCATACAATTTGCTTTTCAGGCTCAACGATGTTGTCAGCAACTGGCCAATATTCATATTGGAAAAAGGATAGTGTGTGGAATGCGGGAAGTCTTTTTTTGAAATATCCAATCAGAAATCCGTGGAATCCTTCGTGGTCTGGATTCAGGTTCTTCTACTTCAGGTTGTGGTACCGTCGACATGTTTCGACCAGCTCGTTGGTCATCCTCTGGACGTGGTTGGGAAGGATCTAGAAAAACAAGGCGCTTGAGTTGGTATTTATAAGGGTGGTCTTGATCAATGTTGAATTATGATAGTCTACCCAGGGCAAGTCATCTCTAGGGGGCCTTCTCTCCTATGTTGATGTTCGGGGCTCGTCTTGCGTGCGAGCGGCATTGTAGTGCTGGGGATGAATGGGAGAATTTCGATCCTCAGATGAGGAATTTGATTCGCTCGCTCGCTTTGGGGGTCGCTCGGTGCAGGTCTCCTGGCAGCCGTCCAGAGGAGAAAGGCTACCTGCTTAATGTTGATGGTTGGTTTCTCCTTCCCAATGTGTAATGCTTCCAAGAAGCGCAGGCAACGGTGGTCCATAGTTCGGTCAGTCATTTCCATATTTGTGAGTATATCTTTTCTTGCAATTCTCAGGTTATGGGCGGTCCTGGCATGGTTAAAGACGGCCCTCTTTTGGGAGTTGCAAGAAATCCCCTTGGAGAAACACATAGTGGTCATACCGATGTAAGAACCGAGGCATCCTCGGATGGGGCATGAGTACCGGTATACCACATTGGTTTTCTTCAAGGGGTCCTGCTAAGGGGGCGGGGGCTGGATTGTTACGCATCACTAGGTGGCTCGTCTTTTTGCTCTTGTAATAAATAACCAGATGAATATTCTTATTGGGGTCAGCAGGGCAGACATTATCTTCGATGATGTTCTTGAAGGCACGCTCATCTTCTTTATATTTATTATGATATTGTCATTTATAGAAGAGCTCTATGCATTCAGGAGCATTGGGGTGAGGTTCTTGCCGGTACCATTTATCGATGTTTGCCTTGATAGACTTTTTATATTTCGGTTTGGGTGTCCAATGTCGACGAGGGTCTGGGTTACACATTCCATTTCTTCGTGCATGTCATTCCAGGAGGGTCCTCGTGACGTGGGCGCTGTTTAAGCACTGCTCCTCCTGGAATAACATGCATGAAGAAATGGAATATGCAGCCCAGTCCCTCGTCGACAATGGACATCCACTCTGAATATAGAAGAGGCTATCAAGGTGAACATTGATAAATGGTACCGGCAAGAACCTAGCCCCTAATGCCCCTGAACACTTAGAGCTCTTCTCTAAAGGACAATTTCATCATAAATATAAAGAAGATGAATGTGTCTTCAAGAACATCATCGAGGATAATGTCTGCCCTGCTGACCCCAATAAGAATATTCATCTGGTTATTTCTTACAAAGCAAAAAGACGAGCCGCCTGATGATGCGTAACAATCTAGCTCCCCCTCAGCAGGACCCCTTGAAGAAAAGCAATGTGGTATACCGGTATACTCATGCCCAGTCCAAGGATGCCTTGGCTCTTACATCAGTACGACCACCATGCGTTTCTTCAAGAGGATATCCTGCCACACCCAAGAGGGAGCCATCATTAACTATGCAAGGACCGCCCATAACCAGAGAATTGCAAGAAAAACGAATATGGAAATAATTGACCGAACTACGGACCACCGCTGCTTGCGCCTCTTGGAAGCATTGCACACTGGGAAGGAGAAACCAACCTTCAACATTACACGGGAAACCTTTCTCCTCTCCACGGCTGCCAGGAGACCTGCATCAGGGAACCCCCATAGCGAGCGAGCGAATCAAATTCCTCATCTGAGGATCGAAATTCTCCCATTCATCCCCAGCACTACAATGCCACTCGCACGCAAGACGAGCCCCTGACATCAGCATAGGAGAGAAGGCTCCCCCAGAGATGACCTGCCCCGGGCAGCCAATCATAATTAAGCACCGATCAAGACCACCCTTATAAATACCAACCCAAGTGCCTTGTTTCACCAGATCCTTCTCAACCATGTCCAGAGGATGACCAACGAGCTGGTCGAAACATGTCGACGGTACCACAACCTGAAGTAGAAGAACCTGAATCCAGAACACGAAGGATTCCACGGATTTCTGATTGAATATTTCAGTAAATGATTTCCCGCATTCCACACAATATCCTTTTTCCAATATGAATAGGCCTATTGGCCAGTTGCTGACCAACATCGCTGAGCCTGAAAAGCGAATTATAAAGAAAATAGAAAAGACCCTGTATAAGATAAATTCGCATAATACAGCCATCCTTTTCAACAAGACCTGTTTAAGAGAAGGTCTATTGCCTTCATATACTTCCCTTCGGCTACATGAACCCGCCGCCCAGCGAGAACCAGGCACGAGAAGCTTCAGGAGAACTCTACTGCAGCGGCAGCTGTCGTCCAAGGAGAGAGAAAGGGCCACACTCGTCGAGGAGAAGAAAAACTTTTTTATTATTATTATTATTATTATTATTATTATTATTATTATTATTATTATTATTGTTGTTGTGAAAGCGAAACTGGAAATTAGTTGTAACTCTTACCGTGAGAGAATCATAATTTGTAATTTTTTTGTAAAAGAGATTTTTTTTTCTTCATTTGGGTTCAGGGATCGTAGTAATGAATGTATCCAGAAAGTGTAAGGAACAAGAACTTTAGGATCCCTTCTGCACACGAACACGCACACACACACACTTATATATATATATATATATATATATATATATATATATATATATATATATATATATATATATATATATATATATATATATATATAAATTAACTTTATCACATACACAATTGTTCTGTGCATTAGTAGAATTACTCCATTAGATACCATCCAGTTTCAATGAGGTCCTTTCAGTAATATATATATATATATATATATATATATATATATATATATATATATATATATATATATATATATATATATATTAACTTTATCACGTACACAATTGTTCTGTGCATTAGTAGAATTACTAAAAGGACCTCATTCAAACTGGATGGTATCTAATGGAGTTTTGTATTCAGAAAAAGTTACAAGCTTTCTTGGACAAACAGTCCACATTATCAAGTATCCGTACAATGACCAAACGCGTAGTCCAGCTGTATTTATATCTGTGTGTTGGGTACTTTTAATCCTATAATTGCCTAGCTCCTCCTGTGTGACCCCCACCCCCTCTTGATCTTGGTCTTTCTCTTCTTCCTTCTTCCAGGTGTCCGTTTTCCGTGCGTTCTCTTGCGTTTTTCCTTCGTTTCCTTGCTACTGTGGAGTATACGATTTTTCTAGATATGCTGTCTTCAAAGCCGTTTCCTGGTTGTAGAGAACGCCTTCATAACTTGCGCCAACAACACGATGGCAGGGAACACCGGAAACGGCTTTGAAGACAGCATATCTAGAAAAATCGTATACTCCGCAGTAGCAAGGAAACGAAGGAAAAACGCAAGAGAACGCACGGAAAACGGACAACTGGGAGAAGGAAGCAGAGAAAGACCAAGATCACGAGGGGTGGGGGTCATACAGGAGGAGCTGGGAGATTATAGGATTAAAAGTACCCAGCACACACATATAAATACAGCTGGACTACGCTTCTGCTCATTGTACGGATACTTGATAATGTGGACTGTTTGTCCAAGAAAGCTTGTCACTTTTTCTGAGTAAAAAACTCCATTAGATACCATCCAGTTTGAATGAGGTCCTTTTAGTAATATATATATATAGATATAGATATATATATATATATATATATATATATATATATATATATATATATAAAATATATATATATATATATATATATATATATGTATATATATATATATATATATATATATATATATATATATATATATATATATATATATATATATATATATATATATATATTGTCAAAGGATTTACATTCCTCCCTTGTCAGGCAGCTAGGAACTAAATTATTCAAAGAATAAAACCACCTTTCAGTTGAATTGTAGGCCGAGAAATCGGCGGGAATCCCAGGTTAGTGTCCATTTTTTTGAACTAAGAAGGAGTCCCCCACATTCCATTCTCGCCTGGCTGGAAATGCCTGGGCCTGCTAAACAATAGATCCCCTCCTTCAACCACCCCCCCCTCCTGCTACAAGCACCCACCTAGATTTCACTCCCCTGTGGGGTAGTTTTTTCGAGTTAAACTCCGAGAGGTTATAGGTATTAGGGGACCCAAGCCACGCAAAGGGGAAGCTAGGATCTTAAGCTATAATCTCATAATCTGTAAGACTGTTTTTCCCTTGATTCCAGTACTGGCTGCAGACTTTCTTACAGATACACCTGTACGTTTGCACAAACACAGCAGCCTGTGTCGTTTTGAAACAGAAAGGCAGAGACTTATAGACCACGTCCCGGAGCAAACATTGTTCCCCCTTGTTCTTTGGGTGCTGGTCCGCTTACTCGACTCAGAAGGGTCTGCCGATGCTCTATTCAGAGCTCAAACAAACGTCTAAGGAGACTGCCTAACCTGCCCAGTTCACAAATCTATGCCAAGATATCATTTACTGACTGCCATCCAAATTTTGCAACCATTCCTGGTCACAGCCTGATTGCAAGAATCCGTTGCCCACACAGAAATCATCTTGATGAACTAATTTTCATTATCTTAGAATTTACCCCTTTCATTGCATTGTTGCCTGTGAATTGATGCATTTTGGGCATACCAGAGTTACTTGCTTTAATGTGAATTGCTGCATCTGTGGCTCCTCATACTTGCATTGCGTGTCTTTAAATTACTGCATTTATGATCTATCATATGTGATTTATGTGTCTGT
>NC_089783.1:11821781-11829281 GCF_040412425.1 Macrobrachium rosenbergii | reverse complement strand
AGAGTAAAATTGTAGCTATACTAGGCTGTAATGTGTAGTGCTAAAGTGATAGGAAAAGCGAGGTTAGTTTCAGTAGTTCAGCACAGTGCGCAGACTTGATGACCTCTGTGGATCCTATCAGGTGTCAATGATTTTGGTGAAGAAATCCAAATGCCCAAATCACCTTTTGATAACCTTTCTAACGCTCTGACTAGGATGGAGTACGTTATCCATATTATGCCTTGGGTATATGTGCGTGAGTGAATGTGTGCGTACTTTAGTGAAATTAATACAAATTCTCTTAGTAGGTGTAATTATTTGTAATCGTTATGATCACGAACCTTTGATTACTTGATAACGCTCCAAGAAGTAAGTTTCTAAACTGTGCATTTAACAAAAGCTGCAGACGCAGTTATTGAAAATTAGCCATGATCTTCAAACAAATGTTATTGAAAGCCGTAACAAACAAAATGGGCCCCGCCTGATGGAACCGAAGGTGATAAGAAGCATATCGAAAATGAAATCTGAAACTGAGTTTGGTAAACAGAAATGATACAGATTCTGCTGACTTTCTGCTTACAGGTCTGGTCACGCTTACGTTCAGGAAAACCATCTAGATAACAGATACATATTATGATGAAATAAAAAACAATGTGGCTGGGGAAAGAGAAATTAGAATTTATATTTTTCAACATTATATATATATATATATATATATATATATATATATATATATATATATATATATATATATATATATATATATATACAAAGGAGAAAGATTTGGCCTTAAGCCCAAAAAGCAACTATTCTTTGTTGCTTAGATTACTGGCTATTAAAACGTTTTCCGTATAAAGTGCACGCATCCCGAATAATGATAACAATAGAAATCTCGTGATTACTCTCACATTTCCTACTAAAAGCATTGTGAGTGTGCCCTGGTTCCATTTAGTTTTGTTTATACACTAGTGCTATTGATTTTCCTGGACCATTAGGTGAATGGGAAGCTCTAATTCGTTTTAAAACTCTCGGTGGAAGAACAGTAAAACTCCAATACTCGAGGACAATGATAAGACTAGTAATAGTTTTCCCCTTTGATTGATTGCTGATGGTATCCAAGGCCTTGATGGCAACAGGTTCATTGCCGTGACTGCACAGTGAATGCGGACTCACAAGTGGTCTTTCATGGACGATTGATTAAAAGTTCTCCATCACAATCGGGCGAATACGTAAAAACGTCATCAGTTGTTACACAATGTGATAAGTAAGATTCCACAAACGGTCATGGTGATACTAATCTACTTTTATTAGCGTAAATTGCTCATCTACAATCGAGTAGTTATCAGCACAAAAGCAAAAACAATAACAGACTAAACTAAGACAGAAAGCAAACCATTTTCGGAGAAGGAGAAAGACTGTTGGGTAAATCCGCCACAGACGTCAGCTTCGTTAGCCAGTCACATACCTTATCACTAGAGCTACCTGTCACTAGTTGTCCGCTCTCACGCCCGGTCGTCCACCTGTCAATACTTTTCCGTCGGCATAGCCAGTCAAAACAGGTCGATTTCTTGGAATAAAGTTTTCCACAATGGCAGATTAATCGAAAACATCAACAACCGAGAGTGAAGTTAGTCTTTCTATGGCCTCCCGTGTGTCTCGTTTCCTTAATTCACTTGTATTTTAAATCTGTACGTTGCTATGCTTTATTATTTTAATTTTTTTTTATTTATGGCTTGTTTTAAAATTTAATGACATTTAAGCTTTTTTCCAGTTACTCTACACGCATTTTGAATAATAATAATAATAATAATAATAATAATAATAATAATAATAATAATAATAATAATAATAATAATAATAATAATAATAATAATAGATTAACAATTTCGTGAAAAACAATCTGAGTAATAAAAATCCACAAGTATATAGTAAATATATTACTATGTAAAATAAACCAAAGACTTTCGAACACTTGAACTATGTTCCTCATCAGTGTTAACGTTAAGACTGATGAGGAACACCGTTCAGGTGTTCGAAAGTCTTTGGTTTATTTTACACAGTAATATATTTACTATATACTTGTGGATTTTTATTACTCAACAGTAATAGTAATAATAATAATAATAATAAAAATAATAATAATAATAATAATAATAATAATAATAATAATAATAATAATAATAATAATAATAATAATAATAATAATAATAATTGGGAGAAAGAGTAGAAAACTGTTAAGGGCTCAGGAGGAGAGACAAATTCTTTACGAGATGATTAATTTTCACAAACTGGGGATTGGTTCATTTAAATGGATAGGGACCTGGGGGAAGTAAGAAACTTCAAAGAATTTATCAATCTCCTTTTGATAAATTAAATCATTAGACTTGCAAGAAAGGTTTTATCTTCTTGAAGTAAAAGAGCACTTAGTAACAGATCTACAGACACCGATCCCATAGAAAAGGAGTCGTGGTCTATGTAGTAAGGACAAGTTCCTTAGCAATATATCAGTCACAAATGAAAATATGAGACCAGTCAGAAATATCAGTCTCTTGAGAACAAATCACAGAGGCGCTAAGTTCTGTAGAAGTGGATTGGTACTCCAAGAGTAAATTATGTCTGCAAGATGAGATAGTCCTCAAACAATGGATCCTTGACCATAGGCTAATTATGCACGAATCACTTAACCCCGGTAGGACCGATGATCCCTGAAAATAGAACAAATTAAAGAGTAGTCCAGACTGAATAGAGGATTTTAAGCCATTGTAAAAGGCTCTCATTAAACAGAAGAACACTAGAGGATCTAAAACTGTCTCAAAACACGCATGTAAAGGGACGAAAGAATATATTTCTTTAAGTGAATACACGGAACTGCAACCAGAATTTCTAAGAGCAAATTTTGAAAGTGTTCTATCGACATTTATATAATTTACAGTATGAGAGTGGAAGTGACAGTTGTGTTGTTTCGCTCTTTTGCTACCACCCCTTGTTAAGTGAAACTTAACTTAATCACTTACACAATTGTCCTGTACATTAATACAATAACTAACAGGACCTCATTAAAACAGGAGGGTATCCAGCAGAGATATTTATTCAGGAAAAGTTACAAGCTTTCTACAACTAACAGTCCTCATTGTCAAGTATCCATAGAATGGCCAAACACATAGCCCAGCTGTATTTAAATATATGTGTGTGGGGGAAGTGCATTAAAGCCCTTGTTTTTCCAATTCTGCATGCTGGCTTCTTTAATCCTTTGATTACCCTCCTTCTCCTGTGTGGCCCCACCCTTGTGACCTTGGCCTTTCTCTACATGCAGCTTCTTCCAGGTGTGCATTGCCTATGTGGTCTCTTGTGTTTTTACGTTTCTTTTCTATTATAAAGTGTATGATTTTTCTTGATAGGCTATCTTCAAATCCGTTTCCAGTGTTACCTGCTATTACATTGCTTGCGCATGTTATGAAGCCATTCTCTACAATCAGTCTGGCCATTTTGTTGGTGTTCTGTACAAAAAATTCATATTCTCCTAGTCTATTTTGTGATCTTTTCCCCTACAGTGCTTGGCAACTGTCGACGTCTGATTCAGTGCTTTATGTTTTGTATATGTTGTTTTCCTTGTTCTTTGCAGGATTTGCTGCTTTTGCTGAAGTAACGCTCTTCACAATCTAGACACATTGCCATGTATACCTCCTCCAACCTCTTCCCCCTCTGTCAACTTTTTCTTTATAACTATTTTATTCATAATGGTGTTTTTGTAATTGCCTATCAATTTGAAATTATCTAGCTTCCTGTCGATGGGTGTAATAGTGTTGTTGTCCGGGGCTGTAATTATTATGGGTGTAATAGTATTGTTGTCTGGGACTGTAATTATTTTCTTCCCTTTCTGATGTTCCTTTTCTATCCTTCCCCTCTCCCCAAAATAGTTTTTTCTTGCCTTATGTGTGCCCAGTCCCACCACTACTTAGGGTATCCTAATCTCCAGGAACTCTCCCTCAGGTATTCCAGCTCTCCATTTAAGAATTCAAGATTGCAAATCCTATGAGACCTGATGGCCAACCCTGTCATTACTCCCATTTTAATTTCTTTCCTATGACTGGAGAACATATGTATGTATGAATTGGTGTGTGTCTTCTTTCTGTGTACCTTAAATTTGAAATTTTCCTCTTCCCTCTTTGCTAGTACATCCAAGAAAGGAATTTATCCCTCCTTCTCTTCTTCTAGTGTTAACTTGTTTTGCTCATTTAGTTTATTTATGTTTTCTAGGAACTTGTGTAGTTCTTCCCTTTCTCCCTTATAAATATTCAGGAAGTCATCCACGTATCTTACCCATTTGATGATGCTTAAGTTCCCTTTATTTAATTTATCCACCTCTTTCGTTTCAAACCATTCCATAAAAATGTTAGCTAAGACGACGAAAGACTCGAACCCATAACCAAGCCATTTTTTTGTGTGCAATGGTTTTCACCCCACTTAAGCACACTGACGCTAAGCAAAACATCATTATCTAAGTCACATGTGTAAACACCTTCCTCCAAATTCTTTTTTATTACTTCCATCGTCTTCTTGACTGGTACATTGGTAAACAGGGAAGTTACATCCAAATTCATAAATTTACAATCGTTTAAGTTAATTTTAGATAATTCATCTGTAAGGTTCCTGTTATTTAGATGCACTTCAGATACTAAACCCACCAATTTTCCCATTATGTTGGAAAGAAATTTATCCAGCCTCCTCTGCGGTGATTTCACAGTGCCACGATTGGTCTTAGCAGGCACCCTTTCTCATGGATCTTTGGATTACCATAAATATATGGGATCTCTGGGCTTTCCCCTGCTTTTACTGTGTGTCCTAATTCTTTTCTTTTCGTTGACGGCAGCCATCAGCGGGGTGAAAACCCATACATACAAAAAACTGGCGTGGCTATGGGTTCGAGTCTTTAGCCGATTTTAGCTAAAATTTTTATGGAATGGTTTGAAACGGAAGAGGTGGGAAAATTAAACAAAGGGAACTTAAACATCATCAAATGGGTAAGATACGTGGATGACATCCCGATTATTTATAAAGGATAAAGGGAAGAGCTACACAAGTTCCTAGAAAACATATATAAACTAAATGAACAAATTCACAATAAAAGAAGAGAAGAAGGGACAAGAGGGAAGGGGAAAATTTCAAATTTAAGGTACACAGCAAGAAGACACACCAATTCATACATACATACATACATATGTTCTCCAGTCATAGGAAAGAAATTAAAATGGGAGCAATGACAGGTTTGGCCATCAGGACTCATAGGATTTGCAATCCCGAATTTTTAAATGGAGAGCTGGAATACCTGAGGAGAGTTTCTGGAGATTAGGATACCCTAAGTACTGGTGGGAATGGGCACACATTAAGGCAAGAAAAAACTATTTTGGGAAGAGGGAAGGGATAGAAAAGGAACATTTGAAAGAGAAGAAAATGATTACAGTCCTGGACAACAACACTATTACACCCATGAACAGGAAGCTAGATAATTTCAAATTGATAGGCAATTACAAAAACACCATTAGGAATAAAATATTTAGAAGCAAAAAGTCAGCAAAAGGGGAAGAGAAAAGAGCGTTACCTCGGCGAAAGTAGCAAATCCTGCAGAGAATGAGGGGAACAACATATACAAAACGTAAAGCACTGAATCAGGCGTCGACAGTTGCCAAGCACTGTTGGGAAACAGCCCATAGAATAGACTGGGAGAATGTGAATTCATTGTGCAGGAACGCTAACAAAACGGCCAGATAGATTATAGAGAATGCCTTCATAACATACACAAACAATGTAATGGCAGGCAATACTGGAAATGGATTTGAAGACAACCAATCAAGAAAAATCCTATACTCTGTAATAGAAAAGAAATGCAAAAACACAAGAAAACACATGGGCAATGCACACCTGGAGGAAGCTGCATGTAGAGAAAGGCCAAGGTCACAAGGGTGGGGACACACAGGAGAAGGAAGGTAATCAAAGGATTAAAGAAGCCGGCATACATAATTGGGAAAACAAGGGCTTTAATCCACTCCCCCACACACACATATAAATACAGCTGGACTACATGTCCAGCCATTCTACAGATACTTGACAATGAGGACTGTTAGCCCTAGAAAGCGTGTAACTTTTCCTGAATAAATATCTTCACTAGATACCATCCAGTTTTACTGAGGTCCTGTTAGTAAATATATATATATATGTGTGTGTGTGTATACACCATATACTCGTATATATATATATATATATATATATGAAACGGTATCATATACATCTACAGCAAATATTAGTTGATGAAATCTTCTGTCATTTTTTCGTCTCTTGCTTATCTCTGTTTTCATGTGCTTTGGAACGGACTGTTAGTTCTATGACATTTTGGTCCAAAATACTCGTATTATACACTACCGGTCAGGATCAGATCACTGACCTTTGGTTTAGAATCAATGGTAAATGGTCGACTTGGTCATTTGGCTACCAAGATAATCTTGTACACATTGCAGTCGAATTCAGGTTCCGTACATAGAAGAGAATTCAACGTAGCTCCACTACGGTAACGGAGAGGTAAGTTTGTAACACCTGCATAAAGTTCTGTCATTTATAGACTCGTGATATTTTCATACTTATACTAAACCCAAATATCACTTCATATCAAGGAAAAACGGTACAGTCGGCGTTTTTTATCACAGTTTCTAAACCAAAGGTTCAGATTCAAATCTGGCTGGGATTTTATCTGTCTGTCTGTCTGTCTGTCTGTCTGTCTGTCTGTCTGTCTCTGTCTCTCTCTCTCTCTCTCTCTCTCTCTCTCTCTCTCAGTCCAAGAAATTCCGTCTGCCTACAGTAACGTATCACTAAGGCAACGCGCTCAGCATGGATAAATACCTGTGACTAACATTCCCAGTCGCCAGTTAGCGGAACACCTGCATGTCTGCACCTTTGATCAATCTTTCTAGCCAGCTCCTCCTTCTCTCCAGTGATTAAGGTAAACTGAATTAATATTTTTCTCTTACCTCTGCTCCCTTCTTCCCAAAGATACAGGTAACAGTAAGCAACATTCTCTGTTGCTCGTGCCCTCCTTTTATCTTAAAATACAGGTAAGATTAACTCATATTTTTTCTCACCTGTACCCGTAGTCTCTCTTTTCATACAGATAAATTAATCTACCTCTTATCATTTTCTCTCTCCAAACTTACCAGCATTTTCTCTTACCTCCGGCACCCTACTCCCTAAAGACACACGTAAAACTTACATTAAGATTTTCTAACCTCTAACCTACGCCATCTTGCTTTCAAAAGATGTCTCTTTTCTTTCCAAAGATGTAACTAAATTTAGCATTAATACAATGAGTCATATATACAAGTGAATGAACCTGATCTTTGTTGACATATTTGTTTTGTTTACTTTTCAACAGTAACTCCGGCATACGATGCCTTCGAGCTTATTACTACACACCTGTCCTGGTAAGTCAAATTGTGAAGGGCAACCTATCCACAGGACTGGATTACTGCTGGT
>NC_089783.1:11811781-11816781 GCF_040412425.1 Macrobrachium rosenbergii | reverse complement strand
CCCTTTCGACTGGCGTCCTTTACTTAGCAGACTAAGGCCTTGCAGCACTCCAGTGTTTCTCTTTCCTTTTGTGGATTTTATCTTTATTTATATATTCATCACGTTCCATATTTTCGTGATTCAGTTATATATATATATATATATATATATATATATATATATATATATATATATATATATATATATATATATATATATATAATATCTTTAAGGGGATGGCTCTAATAAGGGCTAATTCTCAGCTAATCTTTTTAGAGGTTATCCTATGCCCTTTTCATATATATATATATATATATATATATATATATATATATATATATATATATATATATATATATATATATATATATATATATATATATATATATATAAATTGAAACTGTATGCAAGACTAACCACTTCATTTCTGTCATTTTACTTGACTTTGAAATAATTGGATGCAAATGTTACTGTAAAATATATTGTATCCTCTAGGGAATTGAAAGATTCAATTTTTCTAGTATGGACGAGATAAGACGATAATCTTTATAAAATTCCCCACACAGCTCAGTAAGGAACTGTGTTTTACTGTTCATATTTTAAGCAGAGCTTAGAAGCCAGAAACACAATATTACCATGGTGGGGGGGGGGACAAAATTTTCAGAAAGAAATCTGTATTATCCTGATGTACGAGAAAATACACACGTACACACACACACACACACACACCTCTTGGAAAGCAGATACGACCTAATTTCAGTTTTATTTTTAACATACAATGAGCCAAGTTCTAGCGCTAGCCATTCATAAACCATTTTCTTGTCGGAGGAAGACGCTGAAGTACACCCATTCCTTTTATTGGCGAAACTACATGATAAATACTTTTTACATTTGCTTATTGATATGAGGTGAAACATTAGACGAAATTTTAAAAATTTCTTTGATATTTTTTTGATAGTGTAAGATGAAATATTTCTCTTAATTTCTTTTCATTCAGTGACATGATCAACATTGTTTATTTATTTTTCTTAAGGATGTGAATAGAGAAATAATTTCACACATTTCTCTTCATGATGTAAGCTGAGAAATAATGCTTCTTACTCCATGCCCAAGAGGTAACATGAGCAACAACATTCCTTATTTTTCTTAATAATGCAACATTACAAACGACAATTTCAAAGCTATCCATTTAAGATATGTATAATTGTGCATTACAGGACATTGTCGAATGGTGTGCCTTGCTGAAATAAACTGCTTAGCTGTTTCATATCGTGAAATAAATGGCAAGTACTCTCTGGGCTGTATTTTGCTCCTGCTGTGAAAATAGCCCTTACTCTAGTTGTGTATAGTGCGTCGGTTGAGAATATACCCACCACTCTGCTTTGTCCATTTTAGCACTTGGACATCATCAGTTTTGATAAGTGAAAGATTTTCAGCAAAAGCGCTAGCCAGTTATAGCTTCAGTTGGATTTAGACTACCGCAATTTTTAGTACATTTCGATATGCAGGATTATGCGATGCAAAAACTGCAGATGTCCAAAGCTAAAGAGTCAAGCAACGCGAATTCTGGTAGCTCATGCACAGTAGCGCACGTTGCGAACACGTTAAGTGCGTTACGACTGTACAAACTAACAGGTAAATGTTCAGTCAAGTTAAAAATTCGAGAAAAAAAATCAGCAGTTATTAGCCCTAGTGACAATGTCAATGGACTGTTGAATTCAAGTGTACTGTGCATTAGAATGACTGGAAGATGTATGTATTTAGTCTGTCAAAAACTGGCTAATGTGTGTGTGATACATGCAAATATGCATGCGCCACTCACACTTATATATATATATATATATATATATATATATATATATATATATATATATATATATATATATATATATATATATATATATATATATATATATATATATATATATATAATATGTGTGTGTGTGTGTGTGTGTGTGTGTGTGTGTGTGTGTGTGTGTGTGTGCGTGTGTGACTAGAAGATGTACATATCATGACTTCCACAGACAGTAGGGGATTATGTGTTGTGTGCTGGGTATTGTATTGTGTAATGAAAATGCCCAGCAGATGTCTGAAAGATGTATTTCGAGGGGTTCAAGACTTATGTAAATCACATATCCGCCCCAAATCCACCTATCACGTATTCCAGTTACTGGCAGATGTATGTATCATTCCAACACACATGGGTACAAACAAAAGCACAATTAATTGCCGCATTTCAATGCTGTTGATAAAGACCACTAAAATCTTAACGACGCAGCTCCTTCTTCCTCTTTTGATTTAGCTACAGAAATCAGTCATCATACGGAAACTTTATATATGACGATATGTAATATGCGTCAGTTAGTATGAAATGTGCGTAATTTAAATTACATAAGATTAGAGGTAAAATGTCGATAAGCTCATTTTTATTTATTCAGCATTACCGGAGGCAAAGTTTTAGCCCGTTGTTTTTGCTTCATCATTATAAACGTTCATTTTAATGTTATAAGTATATGACATATTTTTAACAAATTATCAGTAAAGCGAGATTGATACAATATGCCAGCTCTAAATCAGCTATAATGACGTTTTTTCACACTGCAGAAATAGTGACTTTATGCGAATAAGTCGCCGACGCTTATATTAGGATTTGATAAGTGATAAAAGCACGTAATATAATACTGCATTGAAAATAACCATTTTCGTAAGCAAAGAAAAGATGCAAAATGAGTGACATTCTTCATTGTACTTAACAGGACCAACTGCGCTGTGTTATCAGACTCACTTTTCCCCCACCAATCAAAACCTATCCATTGATCTAGTTCTATTGCAAAGCATCGCAAATGATCTACACCACAACAGAAACTTAATACGTTAAAATCATAATATACTCACAGAGAATGTCAGTTACATGTATTTCATATCTGCAACATAATCTTCTTCCTCTCTCCCTCTTTAGGAGAGAAAAGCTGTCGACTCTCAGAATACACAAGGATCGGCTATATGTTGAAAGAAGCAGGATCCGTGACGATGTTCTTCACACCTGAAGGTACATGGCGCGTTCCTTTCACTTGTTTTTTGTTTTCATTTTGCTTCTCATTTGTATTTACTTTCTTCTTGCACTTTGCAATAAGCAACACTTGAGGGAAAGTAACGGACTGGAAACAGGATTGACCACAGACAGACACAAACAGCCATTCCAGATGCAACGCCACCACGAGGACACCCATCAAGAATAGTAAAGAGAAAGGTCCCTGGAGAAAACGTCATCATTATTATGAATTGAGGGGCACTGAAAAAATCCTGATATCAAATTTTCTTATTTAAAAGGAAGACGTAGGTGGGGCTTATCACACGTTTGGAGGAAAATAAATTAACACGGATGGCATTGGAGCTATAATCCTTCGAGATTAATCCGAGTGGGGCCAGAGACTATTTAAAGCCTTTAGTGGAAAAATCTGTTGTTTCTGATGATCTAAGCTGTGTAATATGTACCTTGTAGTTAAGTGGCAGTAGAGGGGTCACAACCAGGGTAGTAGATTGATGGATGGGCCTAGCAACCCCATCCTAAAAGATGACCCTTTGTATTTTATACAAAGTATTTCTTCAACCACAGGTGTATGTCGGCGTATCCCATGTGCTGTATAATATCATGATCATGTTGCATTTTTACGAAAATTTTTTAAAAAGCCAGTGTCAACACTCGCTCGAATGAATACCAGGCCCTTTGATACAGAAGCAGCAACTGCCACAGACCTTTGCGGTCTGATATTAAGAGTGAATGGTTGCACTGAGTCCCGAAAATCCGTCCAAAACAACAGTCGGTCAGACATGCGTTGTTGATTAGAAAGCCAGTTCATTTCAGTATCTTCTTGTGCTTTTCTCTGCCATGAAAACAGTTTCATAATAACTTTTTTCCTTCCATGAAGAGGAGTCGTATTAGTTTCGCCCTCGACCTGCTGAGGAAGAAGAAGGCTAAGGATGTAAGATTCCATAAAGTTCCTGATAAATCACGGATATTTCTACACTCACTGAAAGGAATGGCAGAATATAAAGTGTTCTACCCTCCGTCACAATGATGCAGGTGGCTACGGTACCACCTGCATCATTGTGACGGAGAAAAGAACACTTTATATTTTTTCTTTTAGTTTTCTGCAAAAGAACTCTTCGTTGGGTGAGTCGGTAGAGCTGCAGACTGTCACTCGATGGGCCGGAGTTCAATTTCACCGGCCGGCTGATGAAGAGTTAGAGGAATTTATTTCTGGTGATAGAAATTCATTTCTCGCTATAATGTGGTTCGGATTCCACAATAAACTGTAGGTCCCGTTGCTGAGTAACCAACTGGTTCTTAGCCATGTAAAATAAGTCTAATCCTTCGGGCCAGCCCTAGGAGAGCTGTTAATCAGCTCAGTGGTCTGGTTAAACTAAGGTATACTTAACTTTCTGCAAAAGAAAGCTAATGAGATGGGTTTGTCAGTCCGTCCACAGTTTTTCTGTCCGCCCTCAGATCTTAAAAACTACTGAGGCTAGAGGGCTGCAAATTGGTCTGTTGATCATCCACCCTCCAGTCATCAAACATCCCAAATTGCAGCCCTCTGGCCTCGGCAGTTTTTATTTTATTTAAGGGTAAAGTTGGCCATGATCGTGCATATGGCAATGCTATAGGACAGGCCACCACCGGACCGTGACTGAAAGTTTTATAGGCCACGGCTCATACAGCATTACACGCTGTACAGAAAACTCAATTGTTTCTATTTATTTGTTTATTCATTTATTTTACTCTCTTCCTCCTACAGGACCTCTCGGGTGCAACGCCCCTTATTTGAACGTCCGCGGCGTAGGGTGTATCCTGGTCGTTGATATTGCTAGTTACGATAGATTAGGTGCAGCGGAGTTTTGCAAGGCCGACGGTGCGGCGCTCTTCTTCGCTGACACGAAAACTCATCTTCTTCGCCTCTACACCAACTTCCTGTCGCTACGGAATGGTAACCTCTCTTCTTTCCACGTACTTCTCTCGCCTC
>NC_089783.1:11794281-11809281 GCF_040412425.1 Macrobrachium rosenbergii | reverse complement strand
AGGATTCATCTCTTTTAATGTATTTAGCTATCCAGGAACATGAAATGAAGGATGTGTCAGCATCCCTGGCCTCTCTGAAGGTTCTAGCCCGGATTCGGTCAATCCATCTGATTTCCTCCGAGTCGTTAGCCATGGCTGTATCTAACTCCGTCACTCAGTCTGAAAACACAAAAAATGTAAAATGAAAAATAGCTTAATAGAAACTTAAAATAATGTACTTCGAGATAGGCCATAGCAGAAAACTTCATAACTTTCCATTTGTTCTGTGGAGGGGGGGTGGGGGTGGGGGGCTCTAATTTCTGAAACACCCGGTACATTTATATATATGTATAAAAAAAAATATATACATATATATATGTATATGTGTATATGTATGCTTAACATTACACTAATATGAGATGTATAATGAAAATGTACCTCAGGGAAAATGAAATGCTAGATGTAAACCCTGACCTGTTTCTCCTTTAAGTCTAGGATATCTTCTGGAGGACTGATACATAGTGATAGAACCTTAAAATCATTCCTAGTCTTTCATTTTCCATATGACACACTGAATTATATATATATATATATATATATATATATATATATATATATATATATATATATATATATATATATATATATATATATACATATATAAAAAGGGTTGCTGAATTCTTAAACAGCTTCTCAGTCGCTTACCGTCTAATCTGAATACAGCTACGTACATTTGTTGAGGTGCGACTAAAAGAACAGCATATCGAGCATTTTGTATTCAACAGAGGCCTTGGATCTCTCTACAACGAACAATGAAAGGTCTGAAACCCAATTAACAGGTTCGTGATGACACGCAAAAGGCCAGTGAAAGGTTTACACTGTCAACAGGGCAGGGGTTTTTTCCAGTGCTTGCATTCGACCTCAGTAACCTTGGTAGTAAAGAGAGCCAGATAATTTCCAATCAGCCCAGACCAAAAGGTTTAGAGAAAATTATTGTTCTAAAGCAGCTTGGAGCCTTAGGATTGCCTACAGAGAAACGTTTGATAATAGTGTAGTCTGTGTTTTGTATGTTGCAATATAAATTTTCCTTAGATATTTTTAGTCGCGTTGTTTATACGACGGTTAATAAGCCGTTTCGACCCACAGGGTGTGGCTCCAGACAAATATCAAGACAAGTGCCACCGTCATTCCATGTTTTAACTATTAAGTCAGCGACAATTAGTGTTATTTTCTGTAACGATGATACAGCTCTCTGTTATATTGTTAGTCCTATATTATTATTATTATTATGTATAAGGTGCACGTGCTTGGGGACAAGTTCAAATTGCCCCTAAAATTGTAAGAAAATTTACAATATTCAGAAAGTTTATCATTATAAAAGAAAAAAAAAATAGAAAAGAAATGTATTAAAATAGAGATAAGATTAGTGAACAAACCGAAAGTTAAGCAAGTTAATAATTCACTGAGTTTTATATATATATATATATATATATATATATATATATATATATATATATATATATATATATATATATATATATATATATATATATATATATATATATATATATATATATATATATATATATATATATATATATATATATATATATATATATATATATATATATATATATATATATGTAAAACTCAGTGAATTATTAACTCTTTAATAATGATAAACTTTCTGAATATTGTAAATTTACTTAGAATTTTAGGGGCAATTTGAACTTGTCCCCAAGTGCGTGCACCTTATACATAATAATAATAATAATATAGGACTAACAATATAACAGAGAGCTGTATCATCGTTACAGAAAATAACACTATTTGTCGCTGACTTAATAGTTAAAACATGGAATGACGGTGGCACTTGTCTTGATATTTGTCTGGAGCCACACCCTGTAGGTCGAAACGGCTAATTAACCGTCGTATAAACAACGCGACTAAAAATATCTAAAGAAAATTTATATTGCAACATACGAAACACCGACTACACTATTATCAAACGTCTCTCTGTAGGCAATCCTAAGGCTCCAAGCTGCTTTAGAACAATCATTTTCTCTAAACCTTTTGATCTGGGCTGATTGGAAATTATCTGGCTCTCTTTACTACCAAGGTTACTGAGGTCGAATGCAAGCACTGGAAAAACCCCCTGTCCTATTGACAGTGTAAACCTTTCGATGGCCTTTTGCGTGTCATCACGAACCTGTTAATTGGGTTTCAGACCTTTCATTGTTCGAGAGATCCAAGCCCCCTGTTGAACACAAAATGCTCGATATGCTGTTCTTTCAGTCGCACCTCAACAAACGTACGTAGCTGCATTCAGATTAGACGGTAAGCGGCTGAGAAGCTGTTTAAGAATTCAGTAACGCTTTTAACCTACGCAATTCACCACTCAGTGGACATATCTAAGCCGTCATGAATGAGTTTTCTGGAATATTCGAGAATAGCTCATGCATTAGAGGCATAACTGAAGAAGCTAATGCAAGTTCTTGCGTGACCTTGCATTAGAAGAACTTGCACGGCTTCAGTTTCATTCAGTGCATTTAATGGTCCTTTTCATTTCTTGATAATGCTTGAAATAGTTTAAAGACGCCGTCAAGTTCCAATCGCTGTCTCTCGTAGGAGCTCCCCTTAAGGACTGGCTCTGAATTGGAGGTTGGAAACAGGTGCAGGGTGTAGCTGAAAAAGTTTGACACCCTCGCACACACGGCCCTGTAAGCCACCCTTCCCCTTCCGACCCCACCCTACACCTACAGAACAATTGATAATGATGAGCAATTCTGTATTACGCACCTACGCACACGACGGTAAAAAAAAAATGCTTGTGAAATATTATGCAACTGTAATTAAGTAAATACTACAGAAGCACGGCAGGCTTCTATAGTTTTTTCTATGGGTCCTCATTATTTTTGTTTGAAATTAAGCTCGCTTTACACAAGCACAGGCTCTTGCTCCTAAAGTAGCCCGTAAGAGTCATCCTAAGGTGATGTAAATAATCATGAGTACGAGTTAGGTTAATGAATTAGCAATGGTTAATCTACGGACAAGACGCTTAGTTCGTGGGAACCTGTAAGTTGTAAATGGAAAGACTCACATATCTGCCACCTCTTACTCATGGTAGTCGATCGGGAGCCCTGGTCTCTAAGAATATTGATGTTACAGATGAGTACACGTATTCATTCTATCTATGGCGTATCAGTCATATGTTCACTAGAAGACTTATAAACTTAACGGGGAGGAAAAACAGTGAGAAATATAGATAAAAACATATAGAAATAATGTCTGCTTTGCTGCTTCATCATTTAATGAAATACTCGAGAGAGGGCATTTCCCGATATGCAGTTGTCGCTCATAATTAGGTGTTACTTATGATACACGAAATTTAAAGCATATATTTCAAAAGAATCATAACCTGAATTTTATTCGTATAGTGAAGTGTTATATGTGGTTTGCCTACATCTTGATGTGTGGTTTTTTATTCCTTGTAAAACATGGTCAACAGATATGTAAAAAATAAAATAAAATAAAATTGGTGTTTTCACTTTACCTTACACTGCCCAAGCTCTCTCTCTCTCTCTCTCTCTCTCTCTCTCTCTCTCTCTCTCTCTCTCTCTCTACCAACGCCTGTTTAAATCAATACAAAAACTTTTGAAACCTGTTTAAAATCGTATAAAGTCCTCCCATCTCTTGGTTCCCATATAACAGTCTCTCTCTCTCTCTCTCTCCCCAAGTTGTCATTGTTTTTTTACCTCATCTAAAGACAATTACGGTTTCATATTTCATCAGCAGCTTTTCCCTGAAATTTACGTATGATGTTCTGCTGAAAGTTATCAATAAGCCGACGTCGTTTCATGATTTTATGGTCAAGCTTAAAAAAAAAAAAAAAAAAAAAAAAACTCCTGGCAGGAATTCGATCAACTCCCATTTTTTGTTTCCTTCATCGTGGCTATTATGGGAGTGCGTCTGTAACTGACAATGTACAGATCGAGAGGCGCCAGGCTGCTCCAAAACACCAACCTGAAAAAAGCGCTGATTGACCCTCAACCACTGCACTGGCCCGAAACCCGACTTACCCGGCCCCGCCCCCGTCCCCGCCCGTATCAACACACTGGAGACCCAAAAAAGAACTTGGATCTCATTACTACAACATATTTGTGATTACAGCCACAGAAAAGTCTCGAGCCATCAAAAGATGATTTTTCTGTCTGATGATTGCCATTTTGTCTCATTGGACTGCATAACACAGTGGCAATCTACAATGATGAAAGGAAAACAATGAATAAGAATAAGCAACCCGAAGCGTGGAAACCATACATGTTACTGTTCATAATCACTCTTCTTCCAGCTTCTCAGTTAACAAACTTCCCGATCTTGCCATTGTAATAAGAGACTTTGTTTATCTGAGATAGCTTTCAGACTAGAAAATCTCTCATTTGACGATCTGGAATCTACCGAAGCTTGTATCAGCACTTGCAATTATTGCAGCAGAAATCAGCATAACTCTTCACCCAATTAAAAGGTCTCTTCTTAAGAGAAGACAGTTTGTGCGGATTTACATAGACCATTAAAAACGATTCAGCAATATTTTCAGTTCACGAGCAATGTTATAACTACCTCCTCATACTTTCCCCAGTGAACATTCAGCCTACCTTAAAATTATTTTTTCTTTTAAGTCAAGGAGCTCAAGAAATCTGTGGCATTCCAAGAGTTAGCTGAATCGGCAATAAACTGATGATTGTTATCTGGTCCACAACAAGCACTGAGTCCTTAAGTCCTAAAATCCTATCCACTGGTATATCGTAGTCATGTTGCTTTTCTCCTAGATCTATTTACATTAAGACCTTAGCTACTCAGACGCACTGATGATAAAAATATCTATCATCCTATCTGTTGAATGAAGAGGTTTCTTTAAGTGATAGTAATAGCAATATCACACGATACGATATTACAAAAGGCCATTGTTTAGAATATCGAGAATTGCATCATCCTGGTAGGAGTCATTCCATAATGCACAAAGAAGGCATCATCGGGAAAATCAGTGCACTGTCCATCGCCTTCACATAATACTTCAAACGCTTGAAAGCGTCAGTTCATGTCCACCTTCTCATAACAAATTAGATGGTCTTTTAATTGCGGTAGGCACACATGCTTTTAAAATTACCCAGTCAGGTGGCGAAGGTGAGAAAATGACAAGGTTTTTTAACGAGTTAAAAGAAATCAACTGCTCATGCCTATATCTCCGGTTTGAACTTTCTCTCCATTTTTCTTTCATGTTGGTACCATAATCATTCACTGTACTCTTATATCTTGGATTACAGCCCCAGAGTCACTAATCACTTTAAAACTCAATCATTTAGAAACATTAAATTGGTAATCGTCGCCAGGTTGTGTCATACATATAAAAAAATGCACAAGTACATACAATTCTTCTCATACTTGCATTCATCAAACAGAATCAATACTCGCCTATTTTATACGCTTCATTAACTCACCTTAAAACTGTGTAGCAAAAACTCTACTGGACAGTTAATAATATTTCCCCGAAACGCCCCGTCCATACGCCTACACACTTCCTAATTAAATCTGCTTGATGATAATTGATAACGCCAGATTACCAAAAAGATGACTTAATGAGCCCGAGTTTCCAAGCAAATTATTGCTAAGTTGATCGTCTCCGTCGCCCCATTTCATATCCCATTGAGAGAACAATGATGCGGTGCTGCCTCAGTCATTTTTATGCCGAGAAGTGTTTCCAGAGTTGTTAGTAGTGTTGCTAATTAACACTGTGTAGTTTTTAATATGAGAGATAAAACGGGAAATTACGTAAATGAATTTACAGCAATATTTACGAAAGTGCCCTAATTTGAAAAAGAAAAGAAAAGTTGACAATTAACAGTGGAAAAGTCATGTATACCTTAGTTTAACCAGGCCACTGAGCTGATTAACAGCTCTCCTAGGGCTCGCCCGAAGGATTAGACTTATTTTACGTGGCTAAGAACCAATTGGTTACCTAGCAACGGGACCCACAGCTTATTGTGGAATCCGAACCACATTATAGCGAGAAATGAATTTCTATAACCAGAATAAATTCCTCTAATTCTTCACTGGCCGGCTGGAGCTTCGAACGCGGGGCCTGCAGAGTGATAGCCGCGAACGGTACCGACCTGTCCAACGAAGAACTTAACAGTGGAAGTCAAACAATATCTACGTCAGTCAAGATCGAGCTCTACGCAGAATTGTGAACCAGTGTTTTGCAGAACAGGGGTAGGCAGAGGGTGGCGGAGTAACAGGTTACTGTAGCACCGGCCCTGCCACGTCTAATAGATAAATTAATTAGGGAAATGCCGAAGAAGTTAGGAAATTCCAAGTTCTTAATGAAAGCAGTATGAAGCATGACTCTCACTCAGTATCTGTGAATTCTTGAACCCTGATGTGTATACTGTATGTTTCTCTGTCGTTTGATTTGTACCATCACGGATAAAGGTTCTGATAGCTTTTGCCGAGTCTTTCGGACAAACGCTTAAAAGTAGTTAAGTTACAAACTAGGCAGGCAAGAGGCAATTGCTAGTCAAAGGTGTTCGGCGTAAAATCAGCATAATGTTCGATCGTTCCATTTCACGGGTTGGATGTTTTCTCGGCTATGCCCGGAAAGGACTTCATAATTCTAGTCATTAAAAAAGCCTAGTAAGGTAAATTTAACTTCTATTCCGTGGCTTCGAATCTGTAATCCACATTAATATATATATATATATATATATATATATATATATATATATATATACATATATATATATATATATATATATGTATATATATATATATATATATATATATATATATATATATATGTATGTATATGTATATATATATATATATATATATATATATATATATATATATATATATATATATATATATATATATATATATATATATATATATATATATATATATATATATATATATATATATATATATATATATATATATATATATATATATATATATATATATATCTGTGTGTGTGTATAAGGACTGTAACATCCTTAACTATTGGTTAAAATATAAAGTGGTGTTAACTGAGATGCATGGCCTTTATTTTTTCTTTAGTTTTAACACTATGACGACACGGAGCATATCTCACCACAGTGAGATCTCTGGTAAATTTGATCAACCACCAAGAACAACCACACCCGACTCGGTATGAAACACACTTACGAACACACACACACATTCTTTAATCTCGCATGTGAGGCAAAACTAAAAACATAACGAAAAACACAAAATTACATATGGATAAATCTTGAATAAGATTTTTAGTTGAAACAGACCAAAAAATCAGTACCCATGTTTAAAATAAATGTTACGCCGTTATTCCGACATGTGACCTCCTGATGTAGACGATTTGACTAAGCGCATTTACATAACCATCCCGAGATTTAGTACCTCTCACTACTTAAAGATATAATGGACATTGTATTATAAATGTATTACCAATGCGATTATTTTATTGTGATTGTTTTAGTTTCACAAACGTATTAATAATTACTTTAGCCTTTTACACACGTGTGCACGCGCGCCCACACACACACACATACAAGCACATACATACATATATATATATATGTAATATATATATACATATATATATATATATATATATATATATATATATATATATATATATATATATATATATATATATATATATATATATACAGTATATTGGCGACTTTTCAAAACACAAAGGTTTAATTTCCAAGGTACAGAGACAAAAAAAAAAAACATTAATTAACATTAAAAATGCTAAAATACAAATATAAGACAAAATACATTTAAAATAGTGAAATTAAAACCAGCTATAGCAGAACCAACCATCAAGAGAAAAAGGAAAGACGAAAAGTCACAAGGACCAAACCGGAAATCATCGGCAACGGCTCACGTAAGTAAAGAGTTGCAGAGGAAAACTGTGTGTTCAATTGGGGAACAAGTTGTTTACTAGGGACCTACTTTTGATCAACGCAGTCGCAGAGGTTGCTGAGGGTCAGAATTGAATGCCACAAAGGTATTAGTTATCTTACTGGTAGCAAGTTTGCTAATCCTGAATTTTCCAACATCAGGCAACATGCCAATAAATGCAAGCATAATATACATCACAAAGATTTTGAAATATTGGGACGGTCACCGAATAGCAAACTATTGACAATCCTCGAATCCTTGTTTATTAAACAACTTGTTCCTCAAAATGTGATTTCTGTAAACAAGAACTGGTATACTTAGGTTTTGTTTTCCAAAGGATGGTTTAAAAGTAGTACATGACAAGATTTCAGCTACAGAAAAATTTTCTGAACCCACCTCAGTGAAAGGTGTCCAGCAATTTCTAGGTATGGCTGGTCATTATAGGCGATTTGTATATAATTATTCAGTAATCGCAGGACCTTTGACTGATCTGACAAGGAAAGGAACTGATTTTAAATGGGATGTCTAACAGCAGTTAGCTTTCAACACTGAAAGAGACACTACTGTCCTCACCAATTTTGATTTTCCCAGATTATAATAAACCATTTTACATTACTACTGAGGCATCTGATTATGATGTAGGTGGTGTCCTGCTACAATGGAAAAATGATAAATTACTCCCCATACCATTCTATTCTAGGGTGATGCAACCCACTGAGAGTAAATATGCGTTTATTGGTAAGGAAGCCATTGCCATTGTAAATTCTTTAAGCAATTTTAAATATGTCATATATGGCTATGAGATTAATGTGTTGACAGATCTCAAGCATTTTTGTGACTTCTTTAAGGGTTTTGATTTTAGTCTCAAAAGGACAATATGGTATATGATTATACAAGACTTTGGAGCTAAAATAGTGTATGTTCCTGGAAAGACTAATATAATCGCTGATGCATTATCCAGGAACCCAGTGCCATCTCATACACATAATCTTTCTGGATGTGATGATGATATATTGACATTACAGACTGTTCCTGCTACTAAAGAGAATCAGATAACCTCAGAATCATCTGATGATACTGCAGATGACTTAGACTGGAGTCATGATGGTCTGCTAAGAGAATAAATGCAATATGAAAAGGTGAGTAAACTTATAGAGACTCTGAAAGGAGATGAGAATACAGAAGCATATAAAAAGTTGATAACTAAGAATTATTCAATAATAGAACAAATCTTATGTCGGAACGTTCCTAGGAAAACTAGGAGTAGCTTCCATATTAATACAAATGAGGTTGTTATACCTAAGAAGTTAATACCCGTCGTGGTAAAACGATTGCACACAAACAAAATGAATGTGCGTCCTGATTTCTCTACCATGCTTGCAAAAGCACGAAACATGTTTTACTGGACTTCAATATCCATGGATATCCATAATCACATTAAATCTTGCTGGGTTTGTCGTAAGAATAAATGTCATGTTAAGAAACCGTTAGGTTTAAGTACTTATCCTGTATTACAGAAACCCTTCGAGCGGGTACATATTGACTTGCTTACGGGCTTTGATGACCACCATAAGGGATAATAAACATTTACTAGTTGCTACAGATGCTTTAACAAGATTTGTAGAAATCTTTCCATTGAAGAGCAAAACAGCACAAGTGTGCTAGGGTCTTTTATGATGGTTTTATTTGCCGTCATGGTATACCTAGTATTTTGATTTTAGACTCAGGTGGGGAGTTCAATAATGGTTTCCTGGTGTCTTTGTGTTCATTCTTAGATATAAAAAAGATTAATACATTAGTTTATCATCCTGAATCTAATGGGTTGGTAGAAAGAGTGTACCTTAAAATTTCGGATATACTTAAGGTTACTATGGGTGGTATGGACCTAACTGGGATTTAGCAATTCCAGCAGTAGTGTGTACAATTATTACTGCTTATCACTTATCTTTAAAGATGACTCCTTATGAAGCTGCTCATGGAATCAGAATGAGTTGCCTTTTGATGTGATGAATTTCACAGAGGCTATACCTGACCCATTAAAAAACGCTGTAGATGTTAGCAAAGTTAGGTTTGGCATACTTTATAAACAATTATCAGATGCTAATGTTGTTATGAAGAGAGATCATGACAAAATGGCAAAAACTTATAAGTCGTATGCGGCTGATGACAGAATTTATGTGAAGATTAATGTTAGAAAAGGATTTAACTATGAATTAACCCCATTATTTGTTGGTCCATTCCAAGCTCTGGAGTTGCTGTTAGCCAATAGGTTGAATGTTAGGAATTTGAATAACCCAAATGATGAACAAATAGTTAATGTTTCACAAGTTCTTGCATAATACAATAGATATGAATTATGTTTGAATATGTCCTTATTCACTCATACTATAATGTATTGTTTCAGAATTTACCATAATTTTGTTTTGCATTTTGCAAATTACCACATTGATTTTCTTGGAATACTTTTATAAGTTGTTCTTATTTTACAGGTTCCATCATAAAGCCTGTTTATTTCTTCATAATTATGTGTACCGCGGGCATGATTGGTTTTCCATGGGGAAGTTCCACTTTTTCAATAGGGCCTGTGACAATAGTTGAAAAAACTGTAGACTTCTTTTTGTACACTAAACCTTTAGCGATGGAAGTGACTATGAATTCAATTTTCCTGACTGAGGATGATATACTCAGACTGCATGAAGATTTGGTTTTGTTTCAGGAGAATCTAGAATCCATGGTGAAGAAACATTTTACACTTAATCACACAGGACCTATTTCACCAATTTATGACATGGCTGAACTTTTGTTTAAAGAGGGAAATGTTAAATTATTAGAAACAAGAATTAAGGTTAATGAGCTTTTGAAATGATCTATCCCACATGATATAGCAGAACGTAGAAACTCACTTCAGTTTGCTGCACTTAGTGGTTTAGGTATTTTTGGCTCATTAGTAGGTATAGTTCTTGAAATAGCAAACTTGATTAAGTTAAGGGCTGAAAAACAAAAGATTGAGATGCTTGAGCATTAACAAGACATGAATGTCTCTCAATTGCATAAACAATTACTGACTATTAATGATTCATTAGATGAATTAAATGATGCTACAAGTCTTTTACAAGACATGGGTGATACTCAGCTATGAGTAACGACTTTGTCCTATTACTCTATGGAAATTTCATAGTTGTATGATGGGATATTACCTTTTGAAGAAAAAACTAAGGATGCTATAACAGTGGCAGTCAAAGGAGTTTTATCACCACATTTGATGCCAATCAAGGATTTGATGCAGATTATCTATAATGCTGGTGATAGAATTGGTTGGAGCCCCTTAGCTGAATCACACAGACCTGAGTTTTACTATAGTTTAATTTCTGTGAGGGCTGAACAGGGTAAAATTTTTATCTTTATTCTATTTAAGCCTTCCGATCTGTGGGAGTCTTATGTTTTGCAACCTTTTCCTACTAGAGTTGGGGCTCCAACTATTCCGAAGGTATCCAGTTATAGGGCATTAGTTTTGTTGCCTAGGTCTGAGAACATATACACAGTTGTATATGGCGATGACAATAATACACTAAACTGCATCGATTCACTGAATTAAGATTTACACAGTAGACTCATTTGTTTTCCAAGACATTAACACTCAATCATGTCTACTGCAGTTAGTTCTTAACGGGACTTTCTTGTTGGGAGAAGATCATTGCCTAGCTGGTTATCATGATTTTGAGGATGCTACATACTTACACAGGCTAACGAATGGCTCAACAGTACTCTACGGGCGAGAGGAGTTCCGCATGTCCTGTCCTAGGGACACGGCACCAAAAGCCAATATGGGTCTGCTAGTAGATGGATGCAACACTACATTGGAGAACTTTAAGAATTTTGGAATGGCAACTCTGACACGTGGTTACCGCTACTACATGAATTCCACGTGAGATTTCGAGAGTGTCGCCGTGGAGATGCCAATTTTCGATAGTGGCCTTCACAACGTTATGGATGCTGAGGGCCCTGTCCTCCAATTCCATGAATCTGGCACGAGGATTGACATCATGGTACTCGTTCTAGGTACCATGGCACTGCTGACAGTTTTCGTAGGTGCTGTTATAGTGTTTGGTCTTCACATTCGACGGAATAGGCATAGTGATATTGTGTTTGACGGAAAAGTTGGACTGTCTGACGTTGCTGGCCAAGGGAGTGTTATATTTAGACGACCGGTTCTTCGATTTGCCTAATCTCGTGATGGCCACATGTGTTAGCGTTCCCTGGGCAGTGACGCGGAATTGAGATTTGACATAAAAGAGATGTAGCAGTGTGGGTTACCTGAACGTAGTTCTGCAGGCCATGAATTTTCTATTGGGAGAAAGAACAACGTGATTGCATATATATCTATATATCTTAAGAGCAAACTTATATAAGTGTATACTTGACCTTATGATATGCCAATTATGTTTTGGGTACCGTGTTTACTGAATTATCTTATCGCATACACCTTGATTTTGATGTGTTATAAACACGGTTCTTTATCTTTCCTATCGGTATGCTATATTGAACACCCATCTGTAACGAATGTTTAAAGGACATGCAATCTGTTTGAATACTTTATTTACATATACATGTTTCATGCATAATGGTGAAAGTTGGTATTCCAACATAATGGGTTTATAAGGTATCTCATATACTTTTGCAAGAGTAATCACTTACCTTGATCAATGATTTTATATTCGATAAATCCAAATTTTTTGAGTATGATTTTGAAGACTGCCTTCATTTGAGAACATTTATATCATATGTGTTCCTTGCATTTTTATTTTCACGTGGATTCGTTTTAGTCTCCAATTGTATGTAATACTTGTTCCTCTGGCCGTCTATTTGAATGTTGTAAGTTGCGTGTCCACCATTTTGATTGTTATTAGTGTATGCCGGAGCATACAAGGACGTGGCAGAGCAATTATGTGATAAATATAATCATGTATATCATTCTAACTATGATAAATGTGAAGATGAGAAGTCGCGGAGAAAGAGACGACTCCTATCCGGACGCATTGTTTTCGAATCACATGCTGATACAGCGAGCGCTGTCAAAGCAAAGCACAAAGACATAACAGGAGACGAACGAGGTCTCATCGCTATCTGTTGTCAGTTATTGGATACAAATTTAAATATTTCAATCAATTAAACATTTGTTTCTGTATCGAGTCGGATGCGACTCTTGATTAATTTTTATTATACATTTTCTCATTACTTTTATATTACAAGTTCTCACTCACTTTTGTGCGAGTGCGCGTGTCTGTCAACGCGCAAGCATGGGTGTGGCATTGTTCGCTTCTGGGCATTCAAGCTCAGGTTTTGAGAGCGTTCAGACGCTCGGCTCTTTTGTAAGAAAACTAGAAAATAAAACACAAAATCAGAGAATGTGTTTTCTTAGAAGTCCTCAGAAACTCACACACACACACACACACACACACACACACACACACACACACACATATATATATATATATATATATATATATATATATATATATATATATATATATACTGTATATATATATATATATATATATATATATATATATATATATATATATATATATATATATATATATATATATATATATATATATACTATATATATATATATATATATATATATATATATATATATATATATATATATATAAGTATGTATACATACATACATACATATATATATAAATATATATATATATATATATATATATATATATATATATATATATATATATATATATATATATATATATATATATATAGTATATATATATAAATATATACATATATATATATATATATATATATATATATATATATATGTATATATATATATATATATATATATATATATATATATATATATATATATATATATATATATATATATATATATATATGTGTGTGTGTGTGTGTGTGTGTGCTATACTTAGATTTGCTTTAAGATAACGAATATAAATATTTTATAAATAAAATTTTAAAAAACCATAAAGCATGTGCCATAACGTAACAGAGACTACGAAATAGGGAACAGAACAGCTGCCAAAAGAATAAGGCAGGAGATTTTTTAGTGTGTGATTAAAACCTTCCAAGGCCTGTATTGTAAAACCCTATAAAGAAAATGGATGATGTCATGTAGAATTTAGATAATTTAGGTCAAATTGCAATATCAGTTTATTTAGACTATGTTAAAATATAATTTTAATTTCTCTTTTTCTAAAAGATTACGTAATACTATATTATGTTTATGATATAGTGTGCCTGGCACCTTTTTAAAAGATAAACAGGGAAAGACTAATACCGAAAAAAATGTAATTTTGGGAATTTTAAGTCATACATACATCGATGTGTTACAGAGAATCTGGCGATGAAACACGAATTTCTTAGAAACCTGCATTGAGAAAATAATATTGAGTGATCAACCGGCATAACACAGCAAATGCAAGGAAAAATACTAATCTATAAAGAATTTGTCGTCTCATATCTTTTGTCCATTATGTGTAAGAGATGGCGGTATTTGAATTTTATATTCCGGTTAGGATTTCGAAGACAGGGCTTTATCGCCCCATGAGTTCTCCCGGGTAAAACATATTTATACGAATTTTCCCTTCGATACACGACATAAAAGTGAAAGAAAATACAAGAGAAATGGCACATTGTTCGAGAAATTTACTGATATGACCACCTGGAATAGCCAAGGACTTCGTAGAACTGGAACACTAACGAAACCAGAGAAGAAAGAAGAAATACAGAATTTTTATTTTGTCAAATACGTACAGGTAGTTGGACTACAACGCATGCAAAAGCACACACACGCAAACACACACACACACACACAGAGGCACTCATTCTTGTACACTAAAACAATTGCTCTAATTTCGTCTGTGAGTGTTGAATAAATATTTTTCTAAATATTGGGTTTGTATCATAAAACCTAGATGGGGATGAAGATTGTAGATCTAAAGAGCTAGAGCAGTAAATTGCAAATAGTCCACGTTAATGAATCAAATCACTAGGCCTATTGTTTCTTCT
>NC_089783.1:11784281-11789281 GCF_040412425.1 Macrobrachium rosenbergii | reverse complement strand
GGGGATATGTAAGCTCTAACGGTTGTGTATGTTCGTAATATTTTAACTGTTCTTAGTAAATATATATTTGTGACTTCTCACACTCTGTATCAGTCCTTCGTCAATAACTTGAAATAAAGTCGAAACCAATCAGGACCTACACCGTTTTCTTATTTTTCACCTGTGGTAATGGGGTATATATATATATATATATATATATATATATATATATATATATATATATATATATATATATATATATGTATATATATATATATATATATATATATATATATATATATATATATATATATATATATATATATATATATATATATCTGTAAAGTTAACACATTTAGAATATCAAGCAGAAATTTCTCATTTATACAGTTCTGATCATTATGAAATTAGGATAAAGCTTTTAATCATTATTCAAACGTTACCCAGGGAGAACAAGGCAGCAGTCTCTGCGATATGCAGTCTTTCAGGTCTGAAGGAAGTTTGAGGCCAAAAAAAAAAAAATTATAATGCATATCTATAATTCCTTCAGGACAGGCTTTTCATGCAACTGATGAGAATTCCCGTCTCCATAATGGCGATCTACAGTATAAATAACGTATCATTCATCTCCACTGTGTGAGGAAACTTATGCTCTTGTGCTACAACCTTGTGTATCCAAAACACACTTCATGTACAACAATCATGCTTAAATTCTTGCTCACTTTATTTCCTTCAAATTTCACAATTTTTTGCGTAAGCTCGTCATATCGCTGCGATATTCTTTTCTTTGTATAGGTCTCAGTGAATAAACATCTAAATTAGATTGATTTTGTATGATGAAGCTCATTGAGATTTTCAGTACATATTTACAAAGATCCACATTTTTTTCGGTAACATGCGACATTTATCTCTCTCTCTCTCTCTCTCTCTCTCTCTCTCTCTCTCTCTCTCTCTCTCTCTCTCTCTCTCTCTCGAGAGAGAGAGAGAGAGAAGAAGAAGAGAGACTACTATTTCGTTTGTAAATTGAACCTACTTATTTAATGAAGCTAAAAACTAGAAAAGAATTGCACAGTAATTGATGTACAAATACACAATGAATGAATAAAATGACGCTTTTAGCTGTAACGTTGAAAAATACGATAATGTTGTCACATACCTACACTAATATTACATTATTTTCCTCTGGATAGTAAAAAAGACAAAAAAAAAAAAAACAAACTTGGAGGAGCAGTACTGGAATATTCTAAAATCATGTTTTTTTTTCTTTAATTAAAAGCCATCATTTTTCAATCAAACCGTGTCGCGGAGTGATGGGAAAATAATTTCTCGGAACAAACGTTATTTACGCGGCAAGTGTATTGTGGAAATCTACGGGATAAAATATGAAATTGTTGATAGATAAAGCAGACGGTTCCCAAGAAGAGACTGACTGATTGATTTGTGGCTATTAAAACTGGCGCCATCCCAAGCAGAGATATTTAAAGAATATGCACCTCCTTAATTAATTATTTCCAAAATGTAGAAGATCCATAATTTGTTCAGTCACGAGATAACCAGCGTGTATCATAAGCAATTAATCGCAGTACCCAGAGAAAACTGCATGTAATTCAATCTTTCTTTGTTATTAACAAAAGAGAAAACAAACCGATTGGAAGAAAAATTTTTAAGTGAAATAAAATTTTACTTTGCCTAGAAAAAAAGCATCCGTAAAGTCAGACCAGCTTAGTATGCCTGATACTGCTCCGTGGAAGACTCTTCCCCGTGGAAAATGAGTACTGGGAAAGTTAAAACTGACGAGAATAAGAGTCTGTTAAAGCATTATCGGTAAAGAGTAGGTGAAAGATCAAGATGATGAATATCATTTAGAAAAGAGGAGTGCCAGGAGGTATAATTTGACTATTGCATAGTTACGATAGATATAAGTTTAAGTTATAGAGAAAGGGTAGAAAATGTAGCTCAATCAAGTTTGATAAAAACTGAGGAGAGTATGTAAAGGGAGAAGTAATGAAGAACAGGTTGGGCTAAAGCCGCAGGGGTAGGATTACTTGAAAGGTGTATAAAATTCCAGTATGTTTACAAGGTACCAACAGAGAGCATATGTGCTATTAGGAGAGCTGGAAGAAATGCTAATAATAGTGAGTGGTAGTGTGGGAATATGAGGTTTAGTAGAGAATGAAGAGACTGTATAAGGTGCAATTACGAGACAGAAGGGGAGACGGTGTTCTAGGATACAAAGTGATAGACAGTCTGGTCAAGAGGGGCGATAAAGATAGGGAAAAAAAATTGGGTAATTAAATAGGCGAGTGGGAGACTTAGAACACAAGGGATGCACATGTACAAGTATTTTTCTTAAAGTGACATCGTAACGATTACTATGGCATGAATATAGTTCCTCGTTGGCCGAGTCGGTAAAATTGTGGACTAGCACTCGCTAGGCCCGAATTCGAGTCTCCGGCCGGCTAATGAAGAATTAAGGAATTTATTTCTGGTGATAGAAATTCATTTCTCGCTATAATGTGGTTCGGATTCCACAATAAGCTGTAGGTCCCGATGCTAAGTAACCAATTGGTTCTTAGCCATGTAAAATAGGTCTGATCCTTCGGGCCAGCCCTAGGAGAGCTGTTAATCAGCTCAGTGGTCTGGTAAAACTAACTTAACTTATGGCATGAATAGTAACCTCACAGAGTACAAAGTTACATATTTCTTATCACAGATTGTCACTTATACAGGCAGGATTAGTAAAGTCTTGTTGAGTAACTGATGTAAAAGCATTGTGGCAGGAGTTGACGATAATAGATGTTATTAGGATAAGAAGATGCTTTATAACCAGGGCGTAGAATGGTTGATGTTTGTTCAAAGTTAAGTATACCTTAGTTTAAGTTAAATTAACCAGACCACTGAGCTGATTAACACCTCTCCTGGCAACAGGGCCTACAGCTTATTGTAGAATCCAAACCACATTGTAACGAGAAATGAATTTCTATCACCAGAAATAAATTCCTCTAATTCTTCATTGGCCGCAGAGTGCTAGCCGATAACGATACCAACCCGTAACTGTGCAGGACTATTGTATTTTATTATACATATTATCACACACACACACACACACACACACACACACACACACACACACACACACATATATATATATATATATATATATATATATATATATATATATATATATATATATATATATATATATATATATATATATATATATATATATATATATATATATATACATGTGTAATAATAATAACTGTAATGTATATATATATATGTGTGTGTGTGTATAAATATATATTTGATAATAAGGCAACACAGCTCAGAGACAATAAATTTTTCAAGGGTGAATAATTTTCTAGATATTGCTTTTCCCTATCATTATCTTACATTGGAATCTTGAGGAAGCTTAAATAACACTCGGCATATTATTGATTATCCCCTCTTGGCAGAGGATTAGATCATGGCCCTGTTGGCACTCCCTCAAAGCTCAACATGTCCTCGCTGGTATTCCCCACATCCTCCGGTTTTTTTGAGGTAATGCAGTTTCTCATCTTGAGAGTATTTCCGTCAAGCAAAAGAATATATTTACGAATTCATTAAGCTAATTTTCTGTAATTAATATAAAAGTTTGATATATATATATATATATATATATATATATATATATATATATATATATATATATATATATATATATATATATATATATATATATATGTACTTATTGCTACTGGTACATTTCATAGCAGCATTTTTAACTTTATCTCATATTCGTAAGACCAGAATTTTAACATAAGGAGAACGGAATGTAAATGAAAGTTAAGAACTTATTTGGGAATAAACTTGATTATGAATAACTGTTATGTCAAGCTTTTTAAGAAAAAATTCCAAACTCAGTCGCAACCAGATTAACATGTAAGCTTATAAAAAGAAATTCGTCTAGTCCTACTGGACATATTTCATGATGATTTAAATTTCCTGAGTAAACTTTCCATAATGTATCATGCTCATAATACATCCTGTCAGAAAAACATGGACCCGAATAATATGCAAACGAAGTGTTACATAACTTCATAAAAAAATCAGCAAATTAAGTATGATGGAATTTTGGTGACTTCCAACGACTTGAACTTCCTGATTTTTTGCCAAGAAGTTTTCCAGGTAATTAACTTTTCAAGTTTTCTCATTAGGCAGCGGAATCAAAGGATTAGCCAACGGCTCACTGGCATTCTTAAATGGTTCTCTCTTTCTGAGCAGTATCAATTTTCGGGTCAGAAAACTGCAGCGCAGAATCCCTCTTCATGCTCTTCTTACAATCTTATAAGAGATCTTGACATTATCTTCGATAGAGCAATTATTATAATAATGTCTTTAGTTTTAGTTAGACTGAAAAAAAATACCCTTGTTTGATATCCGTTAATGCTGCGCATTAATTTTTATTTGCTTCCTATCTTCATTCTTGCCAAAGAGGCTTAAAAATTTCAGGAGAGTAAAAAAAAACTTGACTACAGATTAAAGTATTTTTGGGAAATGAGTGTGGGTTCATACAACTGGCTGTTGGTGGTAATTACAAAGCTCATGTTATGTCTTTCAATTAGATACCTTGCAACTTGTTTTCCTTATTCCTCATATTTAAGGCGTAACAATAAATATTCAAAATAACAGATATCTCTAGCTTAAGATTTTTAAGCATAAAACGTACGTGTTCATAGGAGACAAAATTGTAGACTTATCCATCAGCTAACGTGGTGGAGATGAGTTGATAATAATTCTAAGTAAAGACCCTGAGTTCAGTAACAGAGTCGGTATCAACATAATCCTCTCCCTATAGATGAAATGTCAAATCGACTGTTTATAACTGTATCTAAACTAAAGGCCCAGGTTCGAATACTGGCTATGGAAGATTTAATTATCAAATATAATTTCCAATGGGTATAACTTGTTTCAATGATATAGGGAATCGCTATTAACGTTTAATACTTGTAAACACACAAAACCGACAACACACACAC
>NC_089783.1:11726781-11779281 GCF_040412425.1 Macrobrachium rosenbergii | reverse complement strand
GGGGGAGGGGGAACATCCCCAATAAAGTGAACAATTTTCTTTGCTCGAAGATTGATCTGAGTAAAATAACTTTTCTTGGCAATATGTTAATTTTCGTGGGATATACAGTAGTTGTCGGAAATACATATCTTTTTTCACAATGGAAAACATTGGTGAGGTAGGCTATCTTCTATTTTCTTTTTGCTTTTCAAGCTAACCATTCAGAAGCAGACTATATCACCGTAACTTTCGATGGTATGAATATAATATGTATTTAATGCTCTACACTTTACTGAAAAATCATTTACCACAAGTAAACCATCAGCAATGAACATGTTTTGTTCACCATGAAAAACTTCGATAGAATGCATTCAAAATGATAACTAATTAGCGTTACTAACAATTGCTTTGATTGACAGCATAAAGCTAAGCCAAAGGAATAATTTTCTCTTTATCTTTTTCACAAGCGAGAAGCACTGAACTTAAACTAGTCATGTCCATGATTCGCGTAATGTACTTAATAAAAATACGGCGCAATTGCAAAATGATTTTAATCTCTCCGTCATCTTTCACAATACAGGTACACTTGTAATAAAAATGATACCTCTCATGAAGCAACAAAGGTCATCTCTGTCAGTAAGGCTTATCAAATAATTTATGAAAATAAAGGCAACTATTTACAAACTAGAGAGAATATCTTGGTATTGTTAAAACGATTTTAACAATATTCTACAAATTTGTTTTTATTATTCACAACAAGGCAAAATGAAGACGGTCCATGAGATTGCATTATTATAATTTTCATTACCTTATTAAATAGAATGGCTGCATCTTTGCATAAATTTTATGTTAGTTTTTCTCAGTCTTGCTTTGAATGACGATGCCATTCTATTTACTGTTATTCGAATTATTTGCCTGGACAGGGTTCTCCTTACCAAGTTATACTAACCCAGTTTAAGGTAAATTAAAAACAAAAAATCAGTAATTCAATAACTGGTTTTTGATGGACCAGGGAACATACATAACTAATGAACTAATAAATGAGTGAATGAATGAATGAATTTTGCCTCTTATCTTTATGCGGCGATTGGAAAGGCTCTGAATGCTTAGAAGCTTAGAAGCTACACTAACAGACTATATTTCTGTCGATGGTAATCATGCTTTTCAAATCATGATCGTTTATCTTCTTAATAACTCATTTCTTTAAGGCCGCAGGTCGGAGAGAAATATGAACAATCAAATTGCAAAGATTAGTAAGAACAATAACTATATATATATTATATATATATATATATATATATATATATATATATATATATATATATATATATATATACATATATATACATATATATATATATATATATATATATATATATATATATATATATATATATATATATATATACACATACTTATATCTATATACATATATATACATACATATATATATATATATATATATATATATATATATATATATATATATATATATATATATATATATATATATATATATATATATATATATATGTGTGTGTGTGTGTGTGTGTGTGTGTGTGTGTGTGTGTGTGTGTCACAGTGCATATGTTAATAAGAACAATTAGACGGAAGAAAGCTTGAATCCTACGTAGTTAAAGGTATACTCAGTATTAGAGCAGGATAATATATAGTAATATTGTGCTACATTATAGGAAGCAGGAGAACCGTGGTACAAGCGTGACAGAATGGAGAATTATTTGAAGCTTATTAACCATTGCTGGGTGAGTTTTAATTACGGAAGCGAAACATATTTGTAAAGTTTTGCAAAAATTAAATAGATGATTTTCGAATATTTTACTGAACAGCATAGTTAGAGGAAGGGAAGATAATACTGTGAAACACTATGCAATTTAATGAACGTTAAAAGAATGAAACAGATTATGCCAAGGTTGTGTATAAAGAACGAGAAAAATCTTATTGAAATGTCAATGCTGAAAGCTTTTAGAAGCAAAAGGAGAGGGAGTCAGAGATGAAGTAAGAGCGAAGGAGAGGCTGAATTACTGAAAAAAAAGACAAAATCCAGTGAACTATGGTGTCTGTGTTCTAGTTGTGGCGAATGTTACAGTATGCGTAAAGATGCCCTGTTGGTAGTTGTCAGATTCCGTTGTAGGTCTGAAGTCTTCGATCTATGGCAGCATAAAATCTGTGACTATCAATTTTCTACGTACAACGTTTCCTTTTAGAGTGGGTCTGCCTGAGACCACTAGGAAAATGATATCATTTTCGGCGGCTCGAATTTTCATTGGCGTCACGCAACGTCAAGCACCACCCAGAGACGTCACGCCCCTGCCTCGACGGTCTGCTAGGCTGCGACAGCGCCGTGAAAGGGCTTGAGAAAAACTTTCTCTAGCCAATAAGAGGCTGCTATGCGCCACCAACCAATGACAAATCAGCGTGAGAAAACCCCCTGGTGACTTACGACTATTTATAAAGTAGATCCCTCTAGCACCACCAGTCTACTCCGACCCACTGCTGTGATCATACTCGGAAGACTCCGGGAGAAATGTTGGCCACTTCAAATTCGATACATTTACCTCTACATGCATGAAAACCCTACGGGATTTGCTCACCAAATTTGACTTACTCTTAATAGAAATGACGGAATCGCTGGGAATTTAACTCCTGATGAATCACTTTGGCGCGTTACTCGCCAGTTGTAGTAACAGCGAGATAACTGTTATAAGGAAAACAGAGAAGACTATACAAGATCAGTGCAGCTGATGCAGCGATTTCTTTCAATAGTAATTGTTTGAGAGAGGGTCTCTTGCCAATAATAATACAATGGTCGAAAACTACCACACAGTAGTATACTGCATTATGAAATTTTTGTGAAGAACGTTATCAAATGATAAACGCCACATCGTTCAAGTAAGAAATGAAGGCAATGAGAAAAATAAATGATAATCCTTTGGAATAATACGGGAGAGTATCACCATCATTAGAAGAGGGAACAGACTACCAGCATAGGCTTTGACTTTGAATTCTCTTTTGAGAACTGAAGATCTTGTACATAACCACTTACAAACATGGTCCAAATTCCACACTTTATATGAAACAACCAAAGACCTCAAGTAGATCATATTTCTTTAGTAAGACTAATAATTTCTGTTATGGCAGAGGAGGCTATTACAAGTTCTCCGCAAAATCAACTAGTTAGCTCAATGCCTGACAGAAAGGTAAGGTTAGATTGTTCAGGCATCCCTCCAGCTTTGGCCAATAAATATATTCTTAGGATATATAGGTCTCATTACGTCAATATATTTATGTACTCTCAATGCTTGTGAAGATCAGAGCATTAAACTGAAAGTAACTGAACAGCTAGAGACAGCACCATAAAAATTCGGCTGGTAGGTATTTATCCCTCTGCAGGCTTCAACGACAGATGGTCTCTTTTATAATGTCAGATTCAAATGAAAATAGTTTTAACGGAAAATTTATTTATTTTACTTTTTAATATGCTAAATTTCCATTTCGAATAAAAAATCCTCATGTGTGGGTGAGGCATTTTTCAGATATATTTTTTTTAAATCACTCTTTTAGAGAATGGATAGCCCCCAGAGACTGCAGTTAGAAGCTTACAGATAAAAAATCTCATGGTATCTGAGAACTTTGGATAGATATTCATATCAGTTCTATTTGGCACTTAAGAATGATTCCAGTCACATATTTTAGCATATTCCAAGTCTATAAGATGCTAAGATTTGTAAATATTTCGTTTATAGTATTTTGGCAGACTTCATTGTCCACCGTTATGAATAAAGTGTAAAGTGTGATTTTTATACACCTCTTGTTATATGAAAAATACCAGTGGGAAAAGTATCTGAACTAGGAGAGACGCAAGATGATTAAAATTAAATATATTCAAAAGCCTTAAAAAGTATTTCATGACAACTTTAGTGATTAAAAACATTCTAAAACAGAGATCATTGTGCACCCAGTATTTATTTTTTTACCATGAAAATCTAAAAGATTAAGATTATCTAAAAGAACCCTATAATGTCTACTTTGGTTTTACTTTTAATAATTGGTCATTCCCTGACGCGTTTTTGTTAAAAGATCAAAAATGCATACTGTGCGGTTATGTAGATGTCGACACATCAATCTTGCATTATCCATAAAATTACGGAAAGTTTCTGAATGAGGTCATTTAGCATTCAAATGAGGCAAGTGACGGGTTTTAGTATCCATAACTACAAAATAAAAGCAACGATGAGTGTTTATGCCAGCGTTACCAAACTAATGAGCATGTATATATATTTCATATATGAATACATACTTATCTCAGTAATGAGCATCTGGTGCTCACACATGAATAAGATTAATATTAAACAGGCTTCTTTTAAGAAAAAAAAAATTATTTCTTCCTTTCGAATTAGATTACGTATTCATAGGGAGTGGCAATTATAGAAAATATTTCTACCTTCTTTATGAGACAAGAAACAGCACTGGATGCTGATTTATGTAATTGATGATGATAGCATTATGTTCAGCCAACGAGGTTAAAAATAATGGAATCACTGTATATGAAATTTTGTCTAGGCTGTATGAAGAATTAAATCGACTGACATAACAGAAGGTAGAAAACCTAAACTCAGTAGGAGAGGAAAAAGAGAGTTAAAATTCGTAAGTTTTTTTTCCATGTTTCATAAACAATATATGCTGTAGAATTAAGGTTCAGATACAGCAAAGATTTAAATGCCCTCCAATAAGAAGCACTTATATTCCAAAACATACCTCAAAAAGGATAACTAGGGATATGCAGATCGATGACTGAGCATTTATTATAAACGTAATTAGAAGTAGCACAGATGAATGTATATATATATATATATATATATATATATATATATATATATATATATATATATATATATATATATATATATATATATGTGTGTGTGTGTGTGTGTGTGTGTATATATATATATATATATATATATATATATATATATATATATATATATATATATATATATATATATATATATATATATATATATATATATATATGATTATTATCACTTTTGTACGTGATTCATTTATCACACATTAATACAGGTGAAAAATAAGAAACAGGGTGTAGGTCCTGACCGGTTTTCGACTTTATTTCCAAGCCATTGACGAAGGACTGGTACAGAGTGTGAGAAGTCACAAATATATATACTACAAGAACAGTACTGACGAACATACACAACCGTTAGAGACTCCATATCCCCACTCAGGCCGGTGTCGAGGTAGGAGTGGCCTTTAAACTCATTTGGCTAAAAATCACAATAGACTCTCAGTGGACATTGCTGATAAACAGACCATACCCCACCTCAGATTCACACCTGACAGGTATCATGGAGGCGGAGTTTGAAACTCATTAACATTACTACCCTCGTACTGTGTTTACAAATATGATAATCCTATTTTCATACATCTCTACTGCCTACCTTAAAGTTTAAACAATTTACAAATTTCTTTTGATATTAAAGGATCAAGTTTATACATCCCTTGACTGATATTCATATTATGGTTGTAACTTTCTTTTATAAAGCTAGATTCAATGATGTTCCTTTCCAGTGCATTATTAGAATATACAATCCTTTTTGCCCCTTCCCAGTTGATAGCATGATTGTTCTCACTAACATGTACAAATATACCACTGTTCCCTTGTGCATATCTCACACATTTCTTATGTTGTTCAATTCTTTTTTCCAGTGCTTTCCCGGTTTGGCCAATTTGTGTATGGCCAGGGAACCAAGATGTAAAAAACTTTTTTGCCAAGTTAAATCAATTAGTACCATCAATTAAATTCACGATGGAAATGGAAAATGATGGGTGCTTACCGTTTCTGGATGTCCTCATAAGAAGAAATAGTAGTGGGTTTAAATATAGTGTGTATAGAAAACCCACTAATATTTCTTCCTATGTGCATTTCTATTCTGGACAAAGCAATAAGGTTAAAAGTCAGTGTTTTCATCTATGTTTTTAAGAGCATTACGGGTATGTAGCCCTGAATATATTGATGATGAAATAGATAAGATTAGGAATGCAGGCAAAAAATTGAAATATCCTGATAGTGTATTAAACAGTGCATTTGAAGCGTCAAAAAAAGACTATGTATCAAAACCAGAAAGAACCTTACAACACAAAAAATTTGCTTGTTTTGCCTTATAATAATAATATGAAAGATATCCTCATCTTCTTAAGAATTTTGGTGTTAATGTCGCATTTAAGAACAATACAACAATGAAAAATGTACTTATCAAGAACTCCCAGACAATACTAAAGGGTGTGTATATAAAATTCCGTGTAAGTCTTGTGACAACTTTTATATTGGCCAAACCGGGAAAGCACTGGAAAAAAAGAATTGAACAACATAAGAAATGTGTGAGATATGCACAAGGGAACAGTGGTATATTTGTACATGTTAGTGAGAACAATCATGCTATCAACTGGGAAGGGGCAAAAGGATTGTATATTCTAATAATGCACTGGAAAGGAACATCATTGAATCTAGCTTTATAAAAGAAAGTTACAACCATAATATGAATATCAGTCAAGGGATGTATAAACTTGATCCTTTGATATCAAAAGAAATTTGTAAATTGTTTAAACTTTAAGGTAGGCAGTAGAGATGTATGAAAATAGGATTATCATATTTGTAAACACAGTACGAGGGTAGTAATGTTAATGAGTTTCCAAACCCGCCTCCATGACACCTGTCAGGTGTGGATCTGAGGTGGGGTATGGTCTGTTTATCAGCAATGTCCCCTGAGAGTCTATTGTGATTTTTAGCCAAATGAGTTTTAAAGGCCACTCCTACCTCGACACCGGCCTGAGTGGGGATATGGAGTCTCTAACGGTTGTGTATGTTCGTCAGTACTGTTCTTGTAGTATATATATTTGTGACTCTCACACTCTGTATCAGTCCTTCGTCAATGGCTTGGAAATAAAGTCGAAACCGGTCAGGACCTACACCCTGTTTCTTATTTTTCACCTGTGGTAATGTGATATATATATATATATATATATATATATATATATATATATACATATATATATATATATATATATATATATATATATATATATATATATATATATATATATATATATATCATTTACCATCAGAATGATTATGGTGATATTTTCCTTTTTTATCTTACCAAGGGTTTCTTCATCCTATCTGTATTGCTATTCATTACTATATATATATATATATATATATATATATATATATATATATATATATATATATATATATATATATATATATATATATATATATATATAATTTATATATATCAAGGGTATACAGGAAAAGGCAGCACGTATATAAAAACAACAGTTTATTTTGCCAACGGTGTTTCGCAATATTATATTGCATCTCCAAGGCCGTAATTTACAAAAATATAACTTAGAATCTTCTAAAAAAAACACACAAGATAAAATAACAATTTAAAAATCACTATAAAGACGGACATGACCTACCTAACTGAGTTAAAAGAGAAACTAAAACATCTAAAAGAGAAAGAGGGTACGTAAAAGTTGAGGAAAAGACCAAAATATAAACAAACGACTTGTTATGCTATGAATAGCTGTGTGGAGGCTGTCGGGGTGTTTAACGAGGGGATGGTAGTTTTAATCATGATGGACTCTAAAGTGGTAAGTTCCCCCCCGTCTTGCGTGGAAGGTATGATTTTAAAATCTGCAAAATTGACGTTGGTTTTGCAGTGCAACGCGTGATTACGTATGTTGGAGGCTTCGGGTCTGGACAGTCTGCAGCCAGTTCTGAAACTGACTCCCTGGTGACAGCGGATTCGGACCCGTAGTAACCGCTTTGTGCATCCAACGTAAGTTCCCCTTTCAGACTTGGGACATGTGTATTTATATACGATGTTGGATGTCAAATAAATACAAAGGGTGGTAATGATCATGGGGAGGCTTTTTTTTTCTTCTACAATAGTATGTGAAAGTTTGCAAAGCGACCCTGGGGATATGGAGCGGTATACTTTTCAAGTCAGTCACATCAGCTTTGTAGTTGACTGTATGGATACCGTAGGTAGGCCTGTTTATACTGGCTATCAGCAAAGGATTAAGGTCTTCAGCTGGGATATCAAACTTGAGAGTAGCCATGTCATTACATATCCCATATAGGATGTGGATGATAGTCTTATCGACAGGAACGCTGATAATGAGGCTTTCACACTTGAGGAGGAGAGCCCATTATTTTCTACAGGAATGTTGCAGGCGATTATCAGCAGTACTAATCAGGGAACCGGGAGTCTGAATCAGGAATCAGGAGTTTAATGAGACTTTTGGACACATGGTAAGTCGGTCAGGGAATCTGGCTGCTGATAAAATATTGGACTAGGCGTTCCCTGCTTAGGACTGGGCCTCTCGTTACTCTTATTTATATATCTTCAGCACCCCCTCTAAAGGGTTCTTAGAGATTTCATGAAATTTTGTGCTATCATTCAGGTGACCTCCAATTTTTATAGTACTCTCCCTGTATTAATTTGATCCCTGGCAACAGCTATTAGTTCTACAGCAGAGTCCCTGAGCCCTGTTGTCATCATGAAGAAAATAAGATAAACTATTTTTATTTTTCTATCTTGCGTAATTAAGATAGAGCAATGGAACATTTTTCAGATTGTACATTTAGTAGCAAAAATAATTCGAATATTAAAATTATTATCTTATGGATAGGTTCTTCATAATATAATAATAAAAAAACTGAAAGTAATTGGGTGACCTGTACACAGTCATAACATTCCTGCAAATTAAACTTGTAAGTGGAATAGGATAAACAATTTAATTTTGTAACATACGATTATACCTACTGCTTAAATACTGCGATATTACATAGTACAAAGAATGAGTCGGATTTTTAAAAAAATATCAATATTCAGAGACAAAGGTTTGTAAAAACCCGACAATGACTTCAGTTTTACAGAACTCGTGCGTGCATAGACAAGGTCTAGTGAGATAAGTTGCTCCAATTATAGATGATTGCTTTATTTTCATTTATCCGTTTCAGAGTTTTTATTTGTGCTTTAATTTTCCTTTGTACTGAAATTTAGGTTACACCAACAAAGAGAGAGATGCTTTGTAAAATAATATGACCCAAAATTTAGCACTTCTACTATTATTACTTTTCACACACAGTGTGAAAGAGTTTGGGAATGAATGGGCGAAAGGTATTATCTCCAAAAATAGCTGTTAAGTATCAAATTGAGCTTGATCTGGGTCCTCTGCAGTAGCTGCTGTCATAACGCCAGTTTTTTATTATTTACAATGAGTGTTAATTTTTAAGAGGCAGAAACCTAGTTTATCAAAGCCCGTCGATCTGGCTAGATAGAAATAAATAATAATAATAATAATAAATTTCTGTTACTGAAAATATGAGATCGAAGTTACAACATCTATTTTCATAATTAACAGTTCACATTTAACAATTTAAGTAGTCATTTCTCTCTCTGGGGAACGGGATTTTAAAAAGTCATTACAGGTCCTTGTTTTAACAGATGCTGAAGATTGTTGGGATGATCGTCAGTAATAATATTATATCAAAAAGTTTGTACGCTTGTGTCTATTAGCCTGGGTGATTTATTTATTAGAAGAAGACTATTTCGTTCAAGGAAATTCGAATACTTGATGAGAACAATCTGTTCATTACTCGAATTACGTCCTTGCTGGTATGGTTTGACTGGGATCACACAATCATTTACTCTTTTATATTTTTCACATGATCTGTCAACAGCACATATTCTTGATTTGAATTTTTTTTTTATCTAAATATGCCTTAATTTTAATTCGATCGTCTTATGCATCACCCTTCACAGTGTAACTGAAATAACACCATTTGACTTAAAGTATCAACAACCACATTGGCAACATCATATATCGCCATATATCTCCAATAAATCAAATTATGATAGAAAATAATGAATTGCTATATAAGGCTCAATTTCCAGCTCCTTCAACTAACTGGATTCTGACCCTTCACTTTTCTTCCTTTCCAATACCTTTCAATTTTCAGCCTATAGTAGATGACGTAACCGACAGTCGGAAGAACCAACTTAGTATATAGTATTATACTTGCATAGTTTGCGTGTTTTGTTACGCTTATGTACATTTACTCTATTTGAGTTTCCTAACTTATTCTTTGGGAGAATCTTCCAAGTTACATATTTTAGCCAAGGATACCTAACCAAACTAAACTGTACATTTTAGCTTATATTTTCGCCAGTTCTTATATATCTCCGAATTCAGTATTTTCTATAAAATGGTGCATCTAATAAAAGCATTTATAGACTATTCCAAAATACATGTAATTAACACTACAAAACCCCAGAAAATATTTAAATAAATTGGGAAAGATTCCTTAATAAAAAAAAAAAGAATACTGAAACGAATTGTTCAAAGCATGAATTTATGACAAAAGGACATAAAAGATATCTATTGCTAGACTGACGATGTTGTTATAAGAAACATATACAGAAATAATGTTTAAAAAAAAAAAAAAAAAAAAAAAAATATATATATATATATATATATATATATATATATATATATATATATATATATATATATATATATATATATATATATATATATATATAACTTTTAGGAGAATTATCAAATTACTGCGTTTCATAGAAATATCACATTATTCTTTTAAAACTTTAAATATTGAATTCTCCAGTTCCTTTAAGAAATTAGATTCTTTGCCTTAAAATAAGGGCGTCTGAACAGCTTATGCTATCTAAATTTGAATCATGTAGAATAAAAATGTCATTTGATTTCATTCGACTTGCCAAAAAAATTTCTCTAGAAACGACACTGCAGAGAAAAAACTGAATAGAAAAATGCAAAGAATTTCCACTACCATGATTAAAGAACGAGAGAGAACGCTATGAGAAATGAAAAGGCATTCCAAAAGCATATTCCATATGAACTCCTTATGCCTTCTTTCTCCTTTTTCTGTGAAATGCCCCCAGTTAAGGGATGAGTGACCTTTCTTCCCTATGCATGAAAAGACGGAAGGCTATTCGAGCAAAAGCTCCCTTGAAATTTATCTTCTTTGTCCAACTTCCTTCACGGAAAGAATATAATCGGAAGAAGACTCATAAAAATCAGAGGACCTCGATAGAAAATTACACTTATTTCTGATTATCTGCATGTCACTGAGTATAAGAATGGTTGTAATGATTGACAGTTGTGAAATATATGGTATTTTGAAGGCGGTAAGCATTGAATTAGAGAAAATATTCATCAAAAGATGGAGATTACATCACTGAATTGGTATTAGGGAATATGAATTCAGAATGAGGTTAGGTGTAGATTAGAAGATATGTATAATGTGAGTTTAGAGAAAGTTGATGTTACGAAAATTATTGAAAAACGGCTTAGGTGCTGGACTAGTATAAACGAAGTAATTGTTTCCGTAGTATCCAGTTGATTTAGTGCATGGAGGAAGATAGCCTTTAGTGAGTTGAAAAGAATTTTAGACAATGAGTTCGACTGTCATAACTGTAGGTACTTTGACAGAGCTAATGTAGAAGCCGTGATGATTGTAGAACTTTATACAAATGGCAATAAATCTGATTAAAGATGTGCGTGTTTATTTGGTATCTGTGCTGTGCTAGATCTGGGTGATAGGAGTTCTATGCTAAGCGAAAGGGGGAGGGGTTTGTCTAGTTTGGAATGAGTGAAAATTTAGAGTATCTTATGAGAACGTTCCTTGAAATGGGAATTATTTTTTGGAAATTTTTTTCCAGAAGAGAATTATCAAAAGTAATATGGGAGGGGGATATTGTAAGTAGAATATTGTAAAAGTTGATTGAAAAATGAAATGGTGACTTACCTGGTGTGAAAGACTCACCGGAGTTATTCTATATCGTTAATTGGAAGGAACAAAGTAACTTTAGCTAAAATAGATGAGGTTATAATATGATTTTATGCGTTGAATAACTGAGTTTGATAATGAAATGAAATACGAATGGCCTGTAGAGACATTATGTTTAACGATGCCATAGCGGAAAAGTTTTGTTCAGAACGTAAAACCAAAAGATTGTATCGCTGGATCAGCAAACAGCTTTGCTGTATAGGTATCAATGGAGGAATAAGAGAAGTATCTGATGGGAGGATGTGAATAAAAGTTTGCTCATTCACGGACGAAGATAGTCTGAAGTGCAGTTGAAAGTTAGAAAAGAGGCTCGTGTAGAGGTAAAAAAAAATTAGGAATAAGCTAAACAGTTGGAGGAGATTATCTGTGGGTGAATTCATGTAAGTGACTCAGTAGGAAAATGCCGATGTTATCAAACAAATGGAAGTAAGAAAAGCCATAGACAGTGTGACGCATGGAGAAAAGCTGACTCATAAGGTAAGCGAGATAGGCAAGAAGGTATTGAAGCTAAGCAAAAGATCTAAAAGAGAAGAGATCCTAAGGAGCAGAGTATCATTTGTTGAAAAAACTGTTGACCCCGTCGTCTTTTGTTATATTCCTCGCTCCATTTGCCTGGCTACCAGTAGCTCTCAAGAATAATAGTAATAGTAATCGATGCAGGTGTTAGCAGAGACTACTGAGGGATATGTATATATTTATCTATCTATATATATATATATATATATATATATATATATATATATATATATATATATATATATATATATATATATATATATATATAAAATCATGAAGCTACAAATGTCGCTTAATATCGAAATTCACGCTACCTCGGTTTATCTCCGTTGGAGAATTGTCGCCGAAGGGGAATTTATATAAGTGATAAATGAATTGGAGTCGTGGGGACACGAACCCGCGACGAAAGCCTATTCAGCGACTCCAGTTGACGTAAACCATTGAGCCATTGATGGCTCAATGGTTTACGTCAACTGGAGTCGCTGAATAGGCTTTCGTCGCGGGTTCGTGTCCCCACGATTCCAATTCATTTATCACTTATATAAATTCCCTTCGGCGACAATTCTCCAACGGAGATATACCGAGGTAGCGTGAATTTCGATATTTGCACATTTGTAGCTTCATGATTGTATATAAATCACGGTGTGATAAAATTTCATATATATATATATATATATATATATATATATATATATATATATATATATATATATATATATATATATATATACATATATATATATATATATATATATATATATATATATATATATATATATATATATATATATATATATATATATATATATATATATATATATATATATATATATATATATATATATATATATATATACAGTATATACATACATATAATGGTTAGCAGTAAAAATAATCGCAGTGCACGATAAACAAAGGTTGAACAGAAGACCGTCGTTATTTGTTATTGATTCCATCCATTAACGAAGAAAAATCCTGAGCAGTTTACAAAAAAATTTATATGTGGTTTCTAGATCTGGATTAAAGATAAGGGACAAGCCTCGTTAATTCTCCCTAAATTCAAATTCAAATTCAAAACTTTATTCATATGAATACAAATAGTAAACACATAAAAAATTAAAATATTGGTAAAGGAAAAAACTTATCCCCTTTGTCTATCGACCTGATAAAATTAGCCAACACACAAATAATCTAAAATTTCTTTCAGGTGTACAAAACTTAAGTTACACATACTCAAATTTTCTTTACAGTCAGTAAGTTCTTTTATTACTGACACTTTCCATTTCCCTCCTGAGTTCATTAATCTGTACAATTTACTTTTGACTTCAGTTTTGCGTATATACGCCTAAAACATATGACATAAAAGGTAGGTTTCTATACATTATAGATTTTCTGTTGACACAACAATTTCTAAAATAAAACGAAATTATTGCAGAAGAATGACTCTACCCATTTAAGAAAAATCTGTGCATCCTGCTTAAAATCTCCAGGGATGGCGTCAAAGTTGACATTAATGAATGTTGGGATTAAACTACAATGTGTCCACCTAAGAGCCGGCGAGAGCACACCCTCCCAGCTCTGTCCAGATCTCTCACGCCAGTTGTCTGCAAATGACTTAAATTAGATCCGTAAAAACTGGTGCACTTCGTACTAAAAATTTTGATTCTTGCATCGAGCGATAAAAAATTAAACTGAGACATAATGCCATTTGTTCTCGTTTTAATATCAGAGACTAGATGCTTTCCATCAAATATGTCTCTTGTATTAGACATAATGCGACCAAGAAGTCTTAACCTTATTAACTATTTTGAGAATCTTATTATGTAACTTAAGTTATATATTAAGACTGTTGCCAAATATAATCGTCTCACATTTATCTGGCTTATGTGAAAGTCCAAAATCCGCACCAAAATTTTTACATTCGTCAAGTAAATGCTGCATCGATCTACGAGTTGGTGCGAGTGAAATGACATCATCAGCATTAATAAAAACACATGAACACATATTCCCCATATAGCATCCAACTCCAGCCGCAGTAACGCAATTGATAAGACTATCCATGTAAAGAGTAAAAAGCAGAGGTGACATGACTCCTCCTTGCTTAACCCCATTTCTTACATCAAATTTGTAAGAGTACGAACGGTTCCATGCCCCTCTACACGAGAATACATAGTTATCAGAAGTCTTGTAACACGGGGACACAGACCACGATCGATTAGAATTTTGAATAGCTTATCGTACTTCACCCTATCAAATGCCTTCGAACAGTCGAGCAGAGTAACTATCACAATAGAACTGCGTGAAACGTAAAAGTCAATGGTTTCCATCACGGTGAATGTACGAAGCGCTGTAGAAAAATCCTTTTTATAAGCTAACTGGTAGTCGCTTGATTTAAATATATCTTTAAAATACTCAATATGTATGTAGTCTAAGATTTTACAAAAACTACTGTTCAGCGCAAATGCGCTATAATTTTCAGAATTTGTTATGCATTTTCTTTTATTTTTAACTAAGGGTGAAAATGTGACAAGGTCAAAAATGTCATTGGTCACTCCATGGCGTAGCATAATAGACAAAAGGATGTAATAAAAAAAAGATATTGCCCATCTAATCTTGTTTCCTTTACCCTTGTGTCTGATTGGAGTTGTATATCTTCTTAATGAAAGTTGTGGTTCGCGCTGCTAAAATGATGAAGAGAACACAGAATTTTGATACCCATATTTTATGAACCGTCAGAGTTCGACATTTTCTCAGAAATTTATCTTCCAAGTGAAGTCCACATAAAACACGTGTCAACCTTCACAAGATATCATGTATTTGTTAGTACCTTTAGGGCGTTTCTCATTTCTTGTAAACTTTAGTGATCGAAGATCCTACTATATTAAAACAGCTGGAACTCTTTCCGATTTTTCATTAAATTTTTTTTATGGTATCCAGTAATGAGACTTATATTTCATTGTTGTATATTTCTTTTGATATCTCAGTAGTGGAAAGAAAGAGAATCGAACTTTTATCGTAAAATGCGTTTTCAATGACTTGAGATTATTTTAGGAAAGACTGCTGGCCACGAATCGTTTTAAAAATTCATACCTTTTATTCCTGAGAGCAAATCCTTACAACGCGCAGAACTAGTTGCCCGCTAGTCGATCCATCACTTCGATATATCATAATAATAGAAGAAATGGATGTGAAAGATCAACGTGAAGTTATTGAAATTTATAACTATAAGTGCATCTGAGAGAAAAAAAATTCTATTCTACCTTAAATTTAATGCTTTGTAAGAAGCTACTGAATTTGTTAAATAAAACATTAAAATTCTTCCAATATGGCTTTCCAAAAACTTGATGTTATCTACATACCTTATTCAGGCCTTAACTTCAGGTTTACGGCGTTTATTATTACAGTTCCAGAATGCTCCGAACAAAGATGTTATTGAATCAGGACAAACGTGTTGCAGTGGTACGCCTGAATAATTGTTCATAAAAAGCAACAATCAAATGAGAGTATACCATTGGAAACACATAGCCATATAGCTTTTTTTCAGATCATGCGGAAAATGGTAGCATGGCTTTAAAAGTTACTTAGGTAAATACTGAATACGCATCTAATCATAGTAATTTTACACTGCGCCGGGGATTACTTGTACTAATGAGTTTTGTACAATGGTGCTCAGAATCGTGTAAGGATGGAATGGGTGTGCACACTGGAGGAGGAAATGACGTTTCATCACTTTCATCCATCCACCTTGGGTCTTGACATATACTATATATACGAGTATATATATATCTTCTTCTTCTTCTTCCCAGCTTGTTCTCATTTTTATATGGGGTCGCCGTGATGCCTTCCTTTGAAGGACTTTGATTTGGCTTTGGGGTAGACTTTGTAGTCCCGATCGGCTGCCCTGCCTGACATCCCTTAGACCCCGGTATTGTGTACGTGTATTGTACCAGTTCATATATATATATATATATATATATATATATATATATATATATATATATATATATATATATATATTTAGCACCAAAGTTGAAGAGAAAAATCTTCACACTGATCGTAGAGAAACAATCAAGGGCTTTAGCAAAATTTGGAAAATATAATTTACAGTAACAGTCAGTGGATCAGTTGGGAAATTTATTGTCTGCTGTTCATACAAAAGAAATAATAAGAACATACGCTCCGAGTTCAGAGAAAGGTAGAAAAATGAAACAGAAAGACGAAAAGAAAATAACTTTTTTATTTTAGATTATCACTAAGAATATCGCTTTAATCTCAGAATAGCTTTATCAGCAAGTTTTAATTCTCCTCGACTTTTCATATTAGACGTAAGTGAAAAGAAGTTACAGCAGAGTTAAGTTAGAGCACCTCTTATCCATTCAAGACCCACATCTGCCCTAACTTTCTTCTTGTTTTCGCGATATAACTTATCTGAACTTTTATTTTGCAGTTAGACATCCTAAAGCTAACTTCACAGGGGGATAAGTTAGGACCAATCTACAAGTAATTACATTGCTCTCTCTCTCTCTCTCTCTCTCTCTCTCTCTCTCTCTCTCTCTCTCTCTCTCTCTCTCTCTCTCTCTCTCTTAGACAAATTTCTTTTAACAAACGTCTGATAGATCCAAATATATCGAAATATCCATATCTTATAAAATTTTTTTACTGGCATCAACACAACTTAGTACCAATATTGAAAATATTTTAAGGAAAAATAGATTACCAAGAAAAACATGACATAGCTTAGCATTTGTAATTCAGCAGAATTCTCTTTTACAACGAAATCAAATTATACTTATCTATCATGATGGCTATATCCATCACTTACGTGCACTCCTAAAGATCGACTATCGCTTATTCGGGGATCAGAAGTATATATATATATATATATATATATATATATATATATATATATATATATATATATATATATATATATATATATATATATATATATATATATATATATATATATATATACAGTATATACACACACACACACACACACACACACACATATATATATATATATATATATATATATATAATGTATATATATTGTGTGTATGTATAACGGATCCGTGAAGATATGGAACGTGATGAATGCATAAATAAAGGCAAATGCCAGGAAGGAAAGTGAAACAAAGGGGTGGTTGCTTTACTGGCAGACTGATGGGAAATATAAAAATAAGTTTACAAGAAAGCTCATATAATTGACAGATGACATACAAATCTCCCTGAGGATGGGGATTATGAAGGAACTGATGCACCCTGAATCCAGCACAGCTGAAGAATTAGTGGACCTACCAAATCAAAGGAAAATCTTTGAGGGTTTTTACAAAAGATTAGGCCTAACTGGGTAGGAAGCATGGAGGAGTTAATTAAAGGATTGTACTGGGGAAGAGACTAACCACCAAAAATGACCTTGGAATGAATGAGCTGATTACATTTTTATAAAATATAACACTTAATACATTCTCCTTTTGGTAAACAATAAATATTTTTGCAAACTGAGCATTTAAAAAAAACTATTAAACATATGAATACATAGAAAATATATAGAGTAAATAATTTGTAATTAAGTCAGTGATTGTTTCTTTAAGGCCATTCTTGAACATTTTAGTAATATAGGGGTTCAAATTATACATGCCAGGCCTAAGGTTAAAATTACAGCTGGGAGTAAGCTGTATATTTGCAGATTCTAAAAGATTTCACGAAAAGAAATCTTTTGATCTGGCAATCTCTGAACCGTCAGTCCAATTGATCCTGCGGAAGTTTTCACTTAAATGAATGAGTATTGCATTGGATGTTTGCCTCTTTTTGACAGAATACTTCAGCTGTTTAATTCTCACTTCTAAATCTGTACTCTTTTGACCTGCATAAAAAGGAACAGTCCAACTATGGAATTTTATATATTATGTTGTTTTCCTTAGGGCTATTTCATATTAACATTCCTTTCAGTGTGTTATTATAGGAAAAAACCAGGTTGACATAAAAAAGTTTTAACAATGATTTTATGGTTTCACTAATTCTTCGACTGTGTTGGATTCCAAATGCATTTGTTCCTTCATAATCTCCATCCTCAGGGGTATTTGTATGTTATCTGTCAATTGTAAACTTACTTTTATATTTCTCATCAGTCTGCCATTAAATGACCGTGTGTCGAAAGGCCTAGCAACCACCCTGTTTTTTTTACTTTCCTTTGTGGCATTTGCTGTTATTCAAGTATGTATGTACGGATATATATACACACTCCTGATTCTCGAATAAGCAATAGTCGATCTTTAGGAGTGCAGGTAGGTGATAGCTGTAGCCATCCATCATGATAGATAAGTATAATTTACTTTCGTTGTAAAAGAATATATATATATATATATATATATATATATATATATATATATATATATATATATATATGAATCCCAAAAAAACTGTGGGATTAGCTTATACACTGAAGTCACGTGCAACTACTGTGATATTTTAAGCATTATATATATATATATATATATATATATATATATATATATATATATATATATATATATATATATATATATATACTGTATATATTTATATATGTACAGTATGTGTGTGTGTGTTTTGTGTATGTATGTGTGGGTGTGTGTGTGTATGTGTATGAGTGGGTGCTTTTGGGGCAAAGTTTCTCTTAAATGCAGATTTCGTTGAATTCGATGGCTTTTTGGATGTTAATCAACTTTTTATTACTTCGACAATACTTCCTGAATCTTCTACGTCCTTCCAAATTTAGTTAACGGATAAAGAAACGAAGATTAAACCTTTGCTCCATTAGGTGGATACACAACACCACAGCTGTTCCGTCACTTGTCTTGGCCTCTTTAAAGTGTACACGGAGAAGTAGCGTCCACTTACAATTACAATGCATTATAATACAATTTTAGTGGATTTAAATTTGTGCAAAAGTAAAAAAAAAAATTACAGTAAAATAAAACTTTGTCAGTGAACTATAATGAAAACAAAACCACGTGCTCTAGTTGTTATGGCAACAAACAAAACAAAAGCTGGGGTACGGATTAAGAGTTAAGGAGGGCGGGTAAGGGGATGGTAGGGGTGAGGAAAGAAAGCAAATAATCCAGGAAGTGTTGTTGCCTTTGTTGGAGTTATTTCCTATGGCGACGTTAGGTGAGGCATGGCGCCTGGGAGATGGGAACGATCTTTCCACTTCTAGTTGGGGGTTCAGGGATGGTTATTTTAATAAAATAATGCAAACGGAATCTGCTATAATTAGTAGATCGTGACTCTGCTCCGTGCAGATGGTGTTGGTATTCTCCACTAGTTCTTGTGTCGTCGGTTTAATTTTAAAGTTTTTTTTTTTATCTATATAATTTTTTTAAGCATTTTACTCACAGTATTGAATTTTATTGGTTAGTTCTCTTTAATAGTGTAAATTTAAATGTTATTTCCTTGATGGTTTGTTTGTCTGAATTTCCAACTAAGGTCGCAGCTTGGCTTTTAATTATATTAATAATTAAAAGCCTCTGTATGTCTGTGTATGTCTGTCTGGAAGCAATCAACACACAAACATGTGTAGAACAAAAATAAATTTCTGATTCATATAGGAATCGAACCCCGGTCTACCACTTGAAAGGCAAGGACGCTACCAAATGAACCACACAAGTTATAATAGAATTTGGAACCTAAGTACCACTTTTACGTGGGCAAGCTTCCTGCCTAGCATGCCAACGAGTTTTACCCAGTTTCCCGGGTCATCAGTGACCCAGCTGATAGCATTTCTTCCGAATTGTCCATTCTGGCATGCTAGGCAGTGAGCCTGCCCAGGTAAAAGCCTTAGGTACGGTGTTACTTAGGTTCCTGTTTCTTTTATGACGTGTGGTTCAGTTGGTAGTGCCCTTACCTGTCAATTGAAAGACCTGGATTCGATTCCAACGTGGGTCAGAAATTTATTTACGTATGTATGTACAGTATGTATGTGTGAACTGAAACTGCAAATCTGTGCCTTATTGATCTTTTAGTCTATCTTTCAAGAGCACCTCTCAAGTCGAACTTCCACTGGCATCCCTAAAGTCGAAACTGCAGCAACAGCATCCTTAGATTATGACAAGTACAGTCTAATTTCAAATAGGTTTCCCCAGAGAGGTAAATTTTCGTTTCAATAAAGGTAAAGTTTATAACGTTACTTTTATCATATTTGATAATACTCTGTCAAATCTAATACCAATCTGTCTTCAGTGAAATCACTAATTTCCTCTTGAAACTCTTAAGTGTTCAAGTCTTGATGATCCCCAGTAACTGGACAACAGAAAATATTCGATAACTTCTCACCACACTAAGTTTATTTCCTTACTAAATATCATTCTATATATATATATATATATATATATATATATATATATATATATATATATATATATATATATATATATATATAGCAAAGTTGAGGGTGGGTTCTATCAATCCAGCAAACAGCAATTTAGTGCGAGGAGAAGGACACTTCTTTATTCCTTTCTAGGTGCTTTATTTAGCTGCTGACGTTTCAAGACGTTCAGTCCCATAGTTGTAAGAATTCAGATAATTTTAAAGAAAGGATTTTACCTCAGGACTCAGATTTATTTATGGTCAGTATGGATGTCGAATCACTCTTTACTAACGTACCTGTTGAAGAAACAATTGAGATTATTCTGAGCCGGATTTTTACCAACCCAGATACCATTTTTAACAATTTTAATATCACGGATTTTAAAAAACTGCTGGAGCTTGCTGTGCTGGACACAGCTTTCGTTTTTAATGGTAAAGCCTACATTCAGGTCGATGGTATGGCGATGGGATGCCCTCTGGGTCCTACCTTCGCCAACATTTTCATGTGCTCCCTGGAGGAGCGCATGCTGGATGAATGCCCATTGGCTTACCATCCTCTTTTCTATAGTAGATATGTCGACGATACCTTTTTGCTGTTTAGAAATAAAGATCAAGCTGATAAATTTCTCGAATATGCTAACAATATGCATACAAATATTAAGTTTACGACTGAGTACGAAAATGAAAACAAACTTCCTTTCCTAGATGTAATGGTTTTTAGACATGATGATCATTTTAATACTACTGTTTTTAGAAAGAAAACTTTTACTGGCCTGGGTTCTAATTTTTATAGTCATTGTTTTTATAATTTTAAACTGAATTCTTTATCTACCCTCTTCCACAGGGCTTTCAGTATAACATCCGACTGGAACAATTTCCATAACGAAATCCTCTACCTCCAACAGTACTTTATTGACAACTGCTTTCCATCCAAACTGTTTCATAAACATCTCTACAAATTTCTAAATAATATTTTCCATCCAAAATGTGAAATACCAACCGTACCTAAATTACGACTATACGCAAGCGTCCCGCTCATCCATGATGAAAATTTCTATCGAGAATTACGGCAGATAATAAACAGTGTTTTACCAGCAATTGACCTAAAGCTAATACCTTCTAATCCATTGACAATTAGGTCCTTATTCAAACACAAAGAGAGTCTTCTTCCTTTGATGACCTCGGGAGTCATTTACCTATTTAATTGCCCCAGATGTAACCTGGGGAAATATATCGGCTCCACCCGCAGGTTGTTAAAAGTGAGATTGATTCTCATCGAGGCGTGAGTTACAGAACGGGTGTTAAATTATCTAACCCAGAATTCTCTTGCATACGTGAACATGCAAAGCAATGCAAAGCCGATATTAACTACAAAGATTTTAAAATCATAGGCCGAACTCCCAACGACCAACAACTAGCAATTTTAGAATCACTTTTTATTAAACAACTTGTCCCCAACTAAATACTCAGACCACCTCAACACCTCTATACCTCTCGTGAGTTCACGTCGAAGCTGAACCTGACCCGGACTGTCACTCGGTCTGTGCCTTCAGCACTACTTGGTAAATAAACACTCTTCCTTTTAACATACTGATACTTTTATGTTATAATTTTATGTTATGTTATTCCGAGTCTGTTTTTTAATATATGTTTCTTTTATTATATAGCTTTGAAAATGGGACTGAACGTCTTGAAACGTCAGCAGCTAAATAAAGCACCTAGAAAGGAATAAAGAAGTGTCCTTCTCCTCGCACTAAATTGCTCTATATATATATATATATATATATATATATATATATATATATATATATATATATATATATATATAGATATATATATAGATATATATATATATATATATATATATATATATATATATATATATATGTGTGTGTGTGTGTGTGCGTGTGCATATAAAATATTTTAGGGGAGGGTGGGGATAGTGTTTCACTGTACAGTATTCACTGAAATCAATTGTTTATTTGTTTATCAACTTTTTCGTTAATTCTTGAAATATCCTTAGTGTTATTGTTCTCCTTTACTGAATAAAGAAACGTAAAATGGCACTTTCATTCATGTACTTGTTTATGTATGAAAATTGTTACACTCATCACACTTATCACTACGGCCGTTACGTCGGTACATGAGAATACTTCATGAGAAATGAACTACCGCTGGTTAGTGAGGGTATTTGCTCTGAGCTTTCCCGTGAGTGGAAAGATAACCTGTTGGGGTTATTTAATTTTAATGTTACAACAATAATAACCATATTCTAAACGTATTCTACATTAATGAAGTACAAAAACAGGGTGAATATTAAAATCAGAAAAAAAGTTAAATAACAATGATATATGGTAATGTTTTTAAGTGATGTAACTTTCCAGGTGCATACTTTTGATGAAATTGTTAACAAAAGGAAAAATAGAGTATGTGTAATAACCACGTGGGAGAAGTAACGATTATGAGCTGTTATTTTCTGCTTGATGGGAGAGATCAATCGGCTTCCGATTTTTGTTTAATGTTAGTTTATGTAGTAATATGTGGACAGCTGCTAAAATGTGTCTGCAGGAATTTTGTTTAAAGTGTAATTCTATAGTGGTTTCTATTAGTTCCGAGAGGGAAACATCGTTTGAGTGTTATGGAAATTTGGCGTTTGCTCATCGGAACAGTGGAGCGATCTTCCAACACTATGTGGACAAGCATGACCGTAAGCCTTCCCTCTCGAAACCAGTAGAAAACAGTATGGTATCGCACTCTGAACAAAATTCCCACAGACGCATCATAGCAGAAGCTGTCATTATATTACTCTATGAACCGATTCGATATCTCAGGTACCTGTCATCTAAAATCTTAGCTTTAAGTACGTTTGTTGTTCTTATAACCTCTGACCCTTTGCCGTTACCTCCGAATTGAGATTATCAAAATGTTTTACCAATTTCATTTTTTTTATCTTGATTTATATTGACTGAATCATGTTTTCCTTTCTCTTCTTTCTTATGGCATAGTTTACCTATTTAGCAGTAAAAACATTTCTGACCATTTTTCTCCAGCATTATGAAAATCTATAATAACTGGTTCCCATAATAACTGAAAAATTCTAGAAAAAATCTGGAGATGTCGGTATTATTTAGACACTCTTCTTATTATCTGTTGATTTATACATATTAAATGCAAAACACAAAATTTACAAAATCATTGCTACCGAAGATATATCATTTTGGACTGACATCTCGCAGACCTCAAAATAAGAGGGACCTCAAGTGGCTCATATTTCATGACACTCATAAAAAATATGTCGTCCAATACTTGATAAAATCCTTAATAAAAAGAGATACAGAACACGGCGAAGCGTGGTTTCCAAATTGTGACAGTCATCAAAGTTTGCAGTTCAGGTTATAGGGTCCGAATTTGCTGCCATGAACGAACAAAAATATGACAGCTGAGAGGAACAAGCCAAATAAATTTATGACTTGATTTTAAGGACTGCTTGTGTTAAGTGTGCGAGCGTTTATGAGGAAGTATCTATTTATGTTATTATAACATGTAAGAAAAAGTATATTGCTTCATTTTTTTATGAATTACATAATTTTATATATATATATATATATATATATATATATATATATATATATATATATATATATATATATATATATATATATTATTACATCTGAGCAAGCAAAGGATACTTGTCAACAACCCCCTATGAGAAATAAGAAAATCTGTATGATCACTGTATTCCCCTGATGATAATTAGTCATATTCTCCCCCACTATCTCTCTTACATATACTAATCAAACCGTCATACTCATTCATACAGGAAACGGTACTCGAACGATATATAAGGCAAGGCAATAACGTGGGAATAATAGTCTTCATTTATCACAACCAGCGCTGACAGAATATCCATTACGGCAAGATATGGCTTCAGTTCTGAAAGCAAATTTTTTCCTTTGCTCTTTTGTTTCGTTAACATATATTACTTTAGTTATATAACATATACTTCCTATCCTAATGACGTAAGAATAATCGTATGCATCTTGAAATACACTACAGAGTTTGAAATGAGCTTTTGCCAAATAAAAGTCATTCCTTATTCTGATGAATGTGAGTGTCCCCATCCCAAACCAATCTCGAATATCCTCTAGAAATTAAAATAAAAAGAAATCCACATTTGGTGGTTTCCTCTTTAAAAGAAAAGAAGTGAAAAACTGGAAGACACAGGAAGTATTTTTCGTAAAATAATTTCACTTTATATTCAGTTACTATTATTTTATTTAAGTGTTATAAAATGAATATATTAGTCATATTGGCTAAGACATTATTCCTTCAGATTCCAAGATGAGTTTCATCAATTGCCTTTATCATTCGCTCTGTCCTGTCATGAATGTTGTTACAACCTCGGAGGTTAGTGTAGTCAGTGTACCTCACGTGGTGCACTGTAAGTATTACGAAAAAGTGTTTGCAGCGTCCCTTGGGCCCCCACCTGAACCAACCTTTTAACTTTAAATTTTACCTTTTATCCCGCTTCCACTCTTCAGTTTTGACATCCATCCTCTCTAACTATTCCTTTTACAGCAACTGCTTTTTTTTCTCCCATTCCCACCTTTAGATCCTCGTATTTCATCTCCTTTAATTTCTGTACGCCTGTATGTTATCGTCCAACCACTCAAACTTCCTCTTAAGCGCTGATTGGCCGAAAGTGCCCCAGTGTTTGGCTTTACAGCCTAAATTTCGTTTAGAGAAATGAACTCTAATATTATTTCATTTGTTTGATTTAATTTTTTTTTTTTTGCTTTGATCAATTAATTTGTAGGGTTAAGTTATTAACTGAGATTCAAGCTAATCAAAGAAAAACAACCAGACCTTTAAATATAATGAATTTCGTTCATGAAGAGTTAAGGCAGACGTTTGCCAGAAAACTTCATACTAATTGTGTAGGTCTTCTAAGGATTGGATATGTTTTATTTAAAATAGAGGTATACATTATCATAGCATTTCATAAAAGCAACTGTAATGCTCTGCTAACCGTCTTTATTTAAGTGGTTTTGGTTTGCGAAATTTAACACATTGTTCTTTGTCCTTATTGTCAAAATTAAAACTACAAACTCATGAAATAGCATATTCACTTGAAGTAAATATCTATACATAATTTGTTTTTTGCGGTATTAATATAACTAAGAATGATTTGGATCGACGTAATTTATAATACCTGTTAAACTACAGCTTTTAAGATATAACAAGATAATAATTGGAGTTTACATGACATTTTCTTGAAAACAGATTAGGTAGACATTATTAAAGAAAAATGTACCTGTTGGTGATGATTTTAGGCATCTATACTATGGCCGGCAAGCGATTAAACAATGGCCACAGAATTTGGGGGATATTTAACATAAGAGCTGATAATATATTCAAATTATGATTGAGAGCTTTTGCGTTATAAGTAGGATATTACTAAAAGAGAGAGTTGAAACATCATTTAACATATCCGACTATAGCTATCAGATCCAGAGCAAAATTCTTTGGAGAAGATGGCGTTTGGTAAGTGATAATTCTTCATTTTATGTAGTGATTGTGCGTTGATTATTTCTATCTTATTCAGTCAGAAGGGATAATTCGAATGAAATGCTGTCAATTGGGTCATTGCTGAGTCGGGAAGTTGGGGAAAACTCGCTGATATGCAAACAGTTAGCTTGCCCAGGTAATTCCCTGGGTGCAGTTGCTCTCAGGTTCCAACTTCTTTTAGATTTGTATGACCTTTCAATTGAAAGACCTTGGTTCGATCCTGATGTGAGTCAGAAGTTAAGAGGGCATTGTGGCTATTAGAATTACACACACACACACACACACACACACACACACACACACACACACATATATATATATATATATATATATATATATATATATATATATATATATATATATATATATATATATATATGTATATATATATGTATATATATATGTATGTATATATATATATATATATATATATATATATATATATATATATATATATATATATATATATATATATATATATATATATATATATATATATATGAATATAAGAAGGCCCATAAAACACTATTTGAACGTTGCAACCATATATTTCGAGCACTTCCTTCTGTGCCCATGTTCACAGGTAAAATATGCCTTCTTTAACTTCTCTCGTTACTTCATCATAAGGGTTTTAAAAGTTCATTGGGACTTAACAAACATCTGTTTTAGGCATAAATTTACTCTAAAAAAGGCACTAACACCTTCACATTCTAATATAATATTCGCTTTCAATATCAAACCTTCCATGCTCTAAACGGATTACGTTCTACTTTATAATTCTTAATAGCTTCAGGACAATAATGCTATTAAAATGTTTCACAAGACCCATGCAGCTAACAAGGAGGTTCTTCCTTTTACCCTAAAATTACACACACGCTTTTGCTTCATTAAATAAAACACACACACTTTACACACATAGCCGATTCCCTGTTTAAATTTCCATATTTTTCCTTTCTCAAGTAATTATCAACGTTATGCTCAATACTATATACACCCCCATCACCTTCTCTTATAAAAACTGTACTGTTCTTTCTATTAAGTATTCTTAAGGAAGCTTTCGTTCTCCAATCAAATTTCTCACCCTGCTCAGCATGTCTGCTTTTCTGTATTCCATTCATCTGCAGTACAACCATTTTCGCAAAGAAAAAGAAAATTTAGTTTTGCTCTGCTCAGTATACAAGAGCCCTCAACAAACATGCTTGTGCTGGTGTGTGTGGTTGAGTGTGCGTGTATGTGTGCTCATGATTGTGTACCTCTGGTGTATCAGGAGTAAAACAGAAACGTTACCAACACAGTGTAAATACTAGGGCACAAATGTCACCAGTGCATGACTAGAGCTAGCGATACTTTTGTCGAATACCCAACATCATCCAGAATATTGAATTACAGTAGAACATGATCATATTTAGCGAATGCATGAGCTCACACCCCTTCCCTTTAGCTAATCGGAGTCTGGCTGTGGAAGTCCCTTCTTTGTAGAATATTCCACTTGAAAGAAGTTTGTGGGTGAAATACCAAATGAAGTACGAGAAGTCAATATTGGTTGTGATTCAGTTTCTTCTCGCACAAATTAATACTTGCATAAATTAATACTTCCCGAAAATACTCTGTTAAAAGGAGTACTTTGTATTAAAACAAATATTGATTGTTAATGAGGATAATAACAACTACAATAATAATAATAATAATAATAATAATAATAATAATAATAATAATAATAATAATAATAATAATAATAATAATGTAGTCCTGCGGTGGTAGTAGTAGTAGTAGTAGTAGAGGAGGAGGAGGAGGAGGAGGAGGAGGAGGAGGAGGATAAGGAGGAGGAAAAACGCTTACAGTAATTCCTTCTTCAAATATTAACAGTTACACTGAAGGAAAACTAGAAAAGATGCCGTTCTATTTACTACTTTCTATCTAAATATAGAGTAATTAGTGTTGAAAGAAGATAGGAAAATGCCACGCTGACGAAATAAACAACGGAAAGAGGCTGATGGCATTATGCTTTTGATCTTTTTTCACTCATTTGTCTGAGAGAAAAACATAATACCAATCTGTGATATTAAAGATAACATTAACCTTTTACTTTCAACATAAAACATTCTTCTGCCAGTTTCATGTCATGTAATATAGAAGTTATAGAATAAAGATTTCCAGATTCCTTCAACTTAATGGTTAGATTTGCATCCTGGTATATTCAAGATGCGATATGAATTGCAGTGGCTGTGTTATGAAATTGTAGCTTAATTCGGTTTCATTATCTTCGTTAAACTTTGCCAAGACACGATTCTTAATAATAGTCGGTAAATTTTATTTAAGGCTCAAGGACAATCATTTTCCTAACGTAAGTTTTCTGTGAGGCTAACAACCTAGGATTTAATTTCAAAAAATTATCATTGACCTTTTCATTGGATTGACATTTCTGACTGACTGAGGTATAATTTTCATTCCTTTGTCCTACGTCTGAATGAAACAAATACAAGGCAGAAAAATAGCTTATTTTCTTCTTTTAGTTGATGATTCCATAAATTACTAATCCTTCTTTAGCATTTTGTAGTTTGGTACAATATATGATACTAGAAGTTCAGCAGAAAGCGGAGATATAAATATACCTACAATGAGGCAATAGTCGTAAGGCGAATGCTCTTTTTGGTCATTGTAAAAAAGATGAACAGTACTGACCATTATACACAACTTCTATAATTAATGTCCTCCAGTTCTACTGAAAAGAGAGAAAAGCTTAGCTACGTCTTTTATAGGCAAAGAACAATAAATTAGAGATTTATAAATAAATGATTTTCTGATACAGATAAATGTCAAATGTCATAAGTGAAATTTAATGAATCTCACCCCAGATTATGAAGCTTTATGATCGTCTTCGTCCCTTGCCCGGTAAATTGATTGATAGGGTAGGAGGTACATAACATTTTAGTAAGAGCGTTCGACGGAGGTTATCAGATTTCAATATGCCTCTCTATTTCATGAAAATAGCGGTTTTATTAGCAATTCATAATCAAGCCATATAATAATTCCATTTCAACCAGGAGGTTAATATGGAGAACAACCAGGGCAGCATCAAAATTGCTTATGCTATATGAGTACAACCTTCAATGTCTGCATGTGTGTTGTGTGTCTTTAATTTATTTACTAACTTCCTTACTCCTTGCCACAGCCATTTTCAAGAGAAGGTCACTTTGTTAGGTCTATAAATCATTTCGCAATATGCAGGCAGTTTGCACGTAGCCTAGAACTTCAAAATTCAGAGAAAGCTTTTTGCAATTCATATTCCTATTATGAAAATGTTGTTATGACCAGTCTAGGGTATATACTGTAGAGGTAGTTACGAAGACCACTCTGATTGCTAACCTTATCCCATCATGCTTTGAACTAAAAAAAAAAAAAAAAAAATAGTTCATGTTACATAGATTATGAATTATATCAATGTATAAGTTAAGTGTATCTTAGTTTAACCAGACCACTGAGCTGATTAACAGCTCTCCTACGGCTGGCCCGAAGGATTAGATTTATTTTACGTGGCTAAGAACCAACTGGTTACCTAGCAACGGGACCTAAAGCATATTGTGGAATCCGAACCACATTATGACGAGAAATGAATTTCTATCATCAGAAATAAATTCCTCTAATTCTTCATTGGCCGGTCGGAGAGTCGAACGCTGGGCCGACAGCTTGCTAGCCGAGAGCTCTACCAACCCCTACAATGAAGAACTTGTCAATGTGTATAAGAGATCATATATACCCATAAGGAAAATAGTGTTAGTTGTGAATTCGCAAACTTATCGGCATGTATGACAATGGAAAAAAAAAAAAAAAAAAAGAGTTTGTCATTACTTGGTAACCGATGCACTGAGTCGGAGATTTTGGACGATACACAAAGAATCATGTCCCGTCAGATTTCAGCGTGACTGTACAAGCCACTAATTAGGTACAGAAAATTGTGGAAAATGTTGGAGCAGGGTATCACACGTGAGAAATGATGTTAAGGAGGATCACAGTACATTCAAATAATAAAAAAACATAATAAGATTGGTCTAAACGAATTGTAAATGGCCTTATTCCAGTATGTTTCATTTAACTATACGACATTATTATACCATTGCCTATAAATGTGAAATATTTGCATTTTAAATGAAGCACTTACAGACCTTTATGCTTAGACTCAAGAAGTAAAAGAAAGCAAAATCGGAACAACATTGTTAGCAACAGTCGCCAAAACAAATATAACTACAATATTCAGTTCAGCTGCTCTGGAAAAAATGAGTACAGCATGTGTTTTAGATTTTGATTATACCCCAGTATTTTAGACATGATTGTTCCGCACCCCATTCCATAGACAATATGTCATTTGAACAAAAAAGAAATTTATAATAAAGTACACATAGTTTTGTCAAAACTCGGTTTTTTTAAGAATCACAGGTGCGTATAAAATTATAGTGTTATTATTTGTAGTTATTTATAATGTGCCGATTTTTTTTTATTTAATTAATTATACAGAGCGTTCAAATTCATTCTGTAGCCTGAAAAATTCCAATAATTTGATACTCGCATCATAACCGTAAACTATAAACCACGAAGGAAGCCGTTTACTATAACTGGCTGATATCCAGGCTACCTTCTTGAATATCTAGAATTGCTCAAGTTGGGGATGACCAAATCTACCTGGATATAACAACCTGTATCCCATAAATACACAATCTGATTAAAAATCTTTATCACACAATGCCAAGTCAGGTCATAGTACGGCAGTTTCTTGCTTCCAGACTGACAGTGCTGTTTAGAAAATTATATATATATATATATATATATATATATATATATATATATATATATATATATATATATATATATATATATATATATATATATATATATATATATATATATATATATATATATATATACATACATACATATATATATATATATATATATATATATATATATATATATATATATATATATATATATATATATATATATATATATATATATATATATATATATATATATATATATATATGTGTGTGTGTGTGTGTGTGTGTGTGTGTGTGTGTGTGTGTGTGTGTGTGTGTGTGTGTGTGTGTGTGTGTTACTGAAGACAATATGGTGGAATTCAGTCGATAACTCAACATGGTAATAAAAGCTATTCTAGGACATGAAAGATGCATTACTCTAGTAGCTGAAGAGTAGTGAAATATGAGAAAAACTAAAAGAATTTGTTTAGATACAGATAAAGTAAAGCAAGAATTAATTCTTAATAACACTAAATAGGATGCATGCATGTTTGCTTATGCGTGGAAAAAGATTCGTATTATCTCCTGAAAATTACATTTTACCCAAAAGATAATTTAATCTGGATTCCAGCCGGCTTTTAATCCGTTGATATAAATGTGAAGGACAAACGTAATCAGTTTTACTGTATACGCATTATTTTGCATTACAGAAGAATCCTAAAATCAGAAAAATAAAAAGAGGATTAAAGTATGAAAAGCTTTGCATAATTTCTCTGTTTATATTTGGAGGAAAGACTGCGGATCTTCAATTTTATTTGTTTCTACTAGTGTATTGCAACAGGAAATAATATGACTTTCATAAAAGCTTACTGAAGATTTTTTACTGCTAATGCTACTGGAACAGGTAGCAAATGTCTCCATCTACGAATGAATAGAAAAGTTGAGATTTACCTGTTCACCTGCCTATGAAAAGATGTTGGTATAACTATCGAAACAAGAATAATGAGAGGTGTAAAATATAGCAATAAAGAAAAAGAAACAATCAATAGATCTTTTTGTTCGATGATTACATTTCTGCTTGGCAAAAAAGTAATAGCGTGAGAGCTAGCAGATGGGGGCGTCATTTCACAATACCTTAGATATGGCGTAACAGGCATTGCGAGGCCTCACCACCTATCGCAGGAGCAAGAAAAAAAAAAGTTTATCTTAGTTTAACCAGACCACTGAGCTGATTAACAGCTCTCCTAGGGCTGGCCCGAAGGAATAGATTTATTTTACGTGGCTAAGAACCAACTGGTTACCTAGCAACGGGACCTACAGCTTATTGTGGAGTCCGAACCACATTATGACGAGAAATGAATTTCTATCACCAGAAATAAATTCCTCTAATTCTTCATTGGCCCTGTCGGAGAGTCGAACGCTGGGCCAACAGCGTGCTAGCCGAGAGCTCTACCCACCCCGCCAATGAAGAACTCGCAGAAGCAAGAGCTGTGAACAGGTGACTAAAGTTGGGCCCACATAACTTGAAATGTTCGGGGCGACTGTGGACCCCAAAAGAAAATATTTTAAATTTGATAAACATCAGAGAAATTTAGAGGCCATGGGCGATGGGTATTTGGACATGTCCAAACTAAAGACAAAGTTACGCACCTAACATCGTTTTCAAAGTCTTGGCGTTAAAGTGATTCCTTCGATGGAAAAATCAGAGGCCGCAGCACAATAGTTGGGAAACCCTTCATTACTTGGTTTCCAATTTCTTAAGACCAGTGCTTTTAAAATAAATCAGATTGTAAAAAATAAGTACAGCCTCGAATAACTCTTTATTTTATACGTTTTTTTGTGCCACTCCTGGCGCCTTTTCCTTCGAGAAATAAGTAACTACGATGTATATGAGCTAACCTTCAAAGACAACCGCTTTCAAAAAAAAAAAAAAAAACAGCATAATTCATTGCCTACTACTGCAACTTTTTTTATTTCTTGCCTGCTTTGTGCATAACTGTCTGTTGATGCTATTTTGAACTGTACTTCCTTTCAAATCACAAATCAAATGAAATATATATACTAAAACTTCTCTAAAATTCTCTTTGTTCTCTTTTTTTGCAAAACTAAGATCTCATAAAAATTTTCTCGTTAGGGTCACTGAAAAATCAAAAAGAATTATTTGATATTCAAAATGCTAGTGAATGAGGAACGAAAAACACTTTAATTTTTATATTTGTTTGTTTTACTTTAAAAGACTTTGACTTTTGCCTTATTTGGAGACCCAGGTTGTAGATTAGGCATATATCATGGATATTTCATTATCACTAAGCTGCAAGACATTTATTTATTTTTTTTATCTTAGCTATTATTACAGAAAAAAAGTATTGAGGGTATGTTACGTTTACTAGAGACAGGATTATGTAAACTATTTTATTGGACATTTAGGAACTGACTTTAAGTGTGAAGGGTCGAGTTTCTTGTGCTGCAATTCATTTGTTTAGGGGTGCAGATTACCACCGGGACGAGACGTGACGCAGTTCCATGGCTCATGAGTAAAGTGCAAAGTTATCTAAAAGCCAAATGGAGTGCACATTTAACACTTATTTCTGTCAAATATCAGCGAAATTTTTTTTTTTTTTTATCTGGCCCGAAGAAGAAAGCCTAAATAACATGCCAATACTAGAAAATAAAAATTGTTATCTTCCTTTACGTTAGTTGCTATAGAATTTTGTGCTTCAATAAAAAGATAATTTAATTCTAGTAACAACACTTTTGGTTTAATGCCATTAGATTTAACAATACTGGTCAATCACATTGAAATATGTGTGACGCAATAGCTGTTTTATCTTGCAGATCGTTTAAGTCTATCAGGAAAGGTACGTGTCGTATATATAAGATATAAGGGGCTGTTAACAACTCCTTTGATTACGTTTATCTAAAAGCAGAAAATTTTATCTGTTTTCCTAACTATAGGGTATTCATTCCCGAAGAGCAGAATAAATAGAATGTTCTGTTAGTTCTAAAGGTCTGCATAAGTGCTGACTGAGACTAACTGATCCTTAAACTTCCAAGAACTCATAGAGCATTATAACTCCTAATACCCTTCCCGGAATGGAAAGGAGCAAAAGCCCATGCTGCCGTAAGGATAACTTAAACTAGGATGACTCCTAATACCAAAAACACTTCACAATTCTACCATAGATGAGTAACTTTGATGCTTACACAAATTATTATATTTATTATATTCATATCCAAGACAATCCTGATGGTGTATATGTTTCTTATTTGTGCACATTGATGTTAATACAGCCTTCAACTTTGCTGATTACAAGTCTGTCTGTCTGTCTGTCTGTCTCTCTCTCTCTCTCTCTCTCTCTCTCTCTCTCTCTAGGTCAGCAGCTTCTACAAGGTTAATTCCAATAGTACCGTGAAACTTCTTGCTTTCCAAGAAATACATGTGCTTCTGCATAATCTTTTCCCTGAATATTTTTGTAATTAATCGAACCTTGAGAAAACTAGTTAAGAAGTGTAATGACCTCATGGCTACCGCAGATCTTTATTGTTCAGAAACAGTTTAATTGTTTAACTAACTTGCAAAGTGCTGAGTATAAGAAGTTACTGAAAGTTATAACAAGATTATTCCATTTGCTAAAACTCTAAAAATTTTACAAGAAGTTTTTTCTTGATTCAAGAGAACTGAGACACTTCAAACCACTGGATGTGGGCGTGCCTGTCTTCATTCAGATTCCATTTTTTCATGAAAATATTGTGGTAAGTATATCACTACGTGCAGATTTGCCAGATACGTATAAACTAATACATTTATGCATTACGCATGTAACATAGAATACTCACAATGTCGAAACGGAAGAAAATTTTGTTGTTTATTATGAGCAAAAGTGCATATGAAAATATGTAACATAAACGCTCTTGTTCTATTTATGCAAGGAATGATCTTCTTTTTAAATACACATATTTTCTCGTCCAGGTTCAATAGGATGTTGTTACTTCACAATCATCAGTATATTTGTAGACAATGTAGACATTATTTGTCTTCTTTGCTAGAAAGTATAAATATTAAGGAAATTATTTACATAAAAAAAATTACAATACCAGATATGATTGATGATTCATATAATAAGACCTGACGTTTTGGAAAATATGTTTTAATTGTTTGGCTATAACCTTAATAGGTAATATTAAGAAAAACTGGAAAGCAAAAAACCAAAGAACAATTTTTGTTATCGAGATTTAAAGGACAATAGTGGTCTACCAACTTTAATATTTGCCAGTTTCGGCTGAAGTGATGATGCTGGAGCGGTGGCATCGGGCTCGAGACGAAACAGAAGGGTTGCTGGGGTTTCAGCTGAAGATATGATGCTGGCGCGGTGGTATCGGGCTCGAAGATGACACAGAAGGGTGGCTGGGGTTTCAGCTGAAGAGATGATGCTGGCGCAGTGGTCTTGGGCTCGAGACGACACAGAAGGGTGGCTGGGGTTTCAGCTGAAGATATGATGCTGGCATGGTGGTCTTGGGCTCGAGACGACACAGAAGGGTAGCTGGGGTTTCAGCTGAAGATAAGATGCTGGCACGGTGGTCTTGGGCTCAAGACGACACAGAAGGGTGGCTGGGGTTTCCGCTGAAGATATGATGCTGGCGCAGTGGCCTTGGGCTCGAGACGACACAGAAGGGTGGCTGGGGTTTCAGCTGAAGAGATGATGCTGGCGCAGTGGCCTTGGGCTCGAGACGACACAGAAGGGTGGCTGGGATTTCAGCTGAAGATATGATGCTGGCACGGTGGCCTTGGGCTCGAGACGACACAGAAGGGTGGCTGGGGTTTTAGTTGTAGAGATGATGCTGGCGCGGTGGCCTTGGGCTTGAGACGACACAGAAGGGTGGCTGGGGTTTCAGCTGAAGATATGATGCTGGCACGGTGGCCTTGGGCTCGAGACGACACAGAAAGGTGGCTGGGGTTTCAGCTGAAGAGATGATGCTTGCACGGTGGCCTTGGGCTTGAGACGACACAGAAAGGTGGCTGGGGTTTCAGCTGAAGAGATGATGCTTGCACGGTGGCCTTGGGCTCGAGACGACACAGAAAGGTGGCTGGGGTTTCAGCTGAAGATATGATGCTTGCACGGTGGCCTTGGGCTCGAGACGACACAGAAAGGTGGCTGGGGTTTCAGCTGAAGAGATGATGCTTGCACGGTGGCCTTGGTTTCGAGCCGACACAGAAAGGTGGCTGGGGTTTCAGCTGAAGATATGATGCTTGCACGGTGGCCTTGGGCTTGAGACGACACAGAAAGGTGGCTGGGGTTTCAGCTGAAGAGATGATGCTTGCATAGTGGCCTTGGGCTCGAGACGACACAGAAAGGTGGCTGGGGTTTCAGCTGAAGAGATGATGCTGACACGGTGGTCCTGGGCTCGAGATGACACAGAAGGGTGGCTGGGGTTTCAGCTGAAGATATGATGCTGGCACGGTGGTGTTGGGCTCGAGACGACACAGAAGGGTGGCTGGGGTTTCAGCTGAAGATATGATGCTGGCACGGTGGCCTTGGGCTCGAGACGACACAGAAGTGTGGCTGGGGTTTCACCTGAAGATATGATGCTTGCACGGTGGCCTTGGGCTCGAGACGACACAGAAAGGTGGCTGGGGTTTCAGCTGAAGAGATGATGCTTGCACAGTGGCCTTGGGCTTGAGACGACACAGAAAGGTGGCTGGGGTTTCAGCTGAAGAGATGATGCTTGCACGGTGGCCTTGGGCTCGAGATGACACAGAAAGGTGGCTGGGGTTTCAGCTGAAGATAAGATGCTTGCACGGTGGCCTTGGGCTCGAGACGACACAGAAAGGTGGCTGGGGTTTCAGCTGAAGAGATGATGCTTGCACGGTGGCCTTGGGCTCGAGACGACACAGAAAGGTGGCTGGGGTTTCAGCTGAAGATATGATGCTTGCACAGTGGCCTTGGGCTTGAGACGACACAGAAAGGTGGCTGGGGTTTCAGCTGAAGAGATGATGCTTGCACAGTGGCCTTGGGCTCGACACGACACAGAAAGGTGGCTGGGGTTTCAGCTGAAGAGATGATGCTGACACGGTGGTCTTGGGCTCGAGACGACACAGAAGGGTGGCTGGGGTTTCAGCTGAAGATATGATGCTGGCACGGTGGTCTTGGGCTCGAGACGACACAGAAGGGTGGCTGGGGTTTCAGCTGAAGATATGATGCTGGCACAGTGCCCTTGGCCTCGAGACGACACAGAAGGGTGGCCAAGCACACAGAAGGGTTGCTTGGGTTTCAGCTGAAGAGATGATGCTGGCATGGTGACCTTGAAGGCTCTAGGACGACTGGAGTTTCACAGAAGGGTGGCTGGGGTGGTTTCAGCTGAAGAGATGATTCAGCTGAAGATGGAAACTGGCCGGTGGGTTGAGACGACACAGAAGGGTGGCTGGGGTTTCAGCTGAAGACATGATTCTGGCATGGTGGTTTCAGGTTTGAGACGACACAGAAGGGTGACTGGGGTTTTAGTTGAAGAGATGAAACTGGCACGGTGGTTTGGGGCTTGAGATGACGGTGGTTTCAAAAGGGTGGCTGGAGTTTCAGCTGAAGAGGTGAAACTGTTATGGTGGTTTCTGGCTTGAGAGGACACAGATGGAGGACGACTGGAGTTTCAGCTGAAGAGGTGAAACTGGCACGGTGGTGGCTTGGGCTCGAGACGACAGTTTCAGCTGAAGAGGTGAAACTGGCACGGTGGTTTCAGGCAGAAGGGTTGCTAGAGGACAACTGGAGTTTCAGCTGAAGAGATGAACTGGCATGGTGGTTTCAGGTCTTGAGACGACACAGAAGGGTGACTGGGGTTTCAGCTGAAGAGGTGAAACTGGCACGGTGGTTTCTTGAAGGTGGCTAGAGGACGACTGGAGTTTCAGCTGAAGAGGTGAAACTGGCACGGTGGTTTCAGGCTGGGGTTTCAGCTGAAGAGGTGAAACTGGCACAGGTGGCCTTAGGCTCGAAGATGACTGGCACGGTGGTTTCAGGCTTGAAGGGTGGCTGGACAACTGGAGTTTCAGCTGAAGAGGTGAAACTGGCACGGTGGTTTCAGGGTTGAGACGTACAGAAGGGTGACTGGGGTTTCAGCTGAAGAGATGAAACTGGCGTGGTGGGTTTCAGGCCAGAGTGGCGACTGAAGACGACACAGAAGGGTGATTGGGGTTTCAGCTGAAGAGATGAAACTGGCACGGTGGTTTCAGGCTTGAAGACGACACAGAGGGTGGACTGGGGTTTCAGCTGAAGAGGTGAAACTGGCACGGTGGTTTCAGGCTTGAGACAGAGGACGACACAGCTGAAGAGGTGGCTGTGGTTTCAGCTGAAGAGATGATGCTGGCACGGTGGTGGTTTCCTTGGGCTCTAGAGACAACACAGAAGAGGGTGGCTGGGATTTTAGCTGAAGAGGTGATGCTGGCATAGTGGCATTGGGCTCGAGACGACACAAAAGGTTGCTGTGGTTTCAGCTGAAGAGGTGAAACTGGCAGTGTGGTTTAACGGGCTTGAAGATGACACAGAGAGGGTGGCTGGGGTTTCAGCTGAAGAGATGAAACTGGCATGGTGGTTTCAGGCTTGAAGACGACACAGAGGGTGGCTGGAGTTTCAGCTGAAGAGTGAATGCTGGCATGGTGGTTTCAGGCTTGAAGGCGACACAGAAATGTGGCTGGGGTTTCAGCTGAAGAGATGATGCTGGCACGGTGGTTTCAGGCTTGCTAGAGGACGACTGGAGTTTCAGAAGAGGTGGCTGGGGTTTCAGCTGAAGAGATGATGATGGCATGGAGTTTCAGCTGAAGAGTCGACACTGGCAAAGGGTTTGCTGGGGTTTCAGCTGAAGAGGTGAAACTGGCACGGTGGTTTCAGGCTTGAAAATGACACAGAAGAGGTGAAACTGGGGTATTAGCTGAAGAGATGAAACTGGCACGGTGGTTTCAGGCTTGAAGACGACACAGAAGGGTGGCTGGAGTTTCAGCTGAAGAGGTGAAACTGGCATGGTGGTTTCAGGCTTGAAGTTGACACAGAAGGACGACTGGGGTTTCAGCTGAAGAGATGAAACTGGCACGGTGGCCTTGGGCAGAGACGACACAGAAGGGTGGCTGGGGTTTCAGCTGAAGAAGATGAAACTGGCACAGTGGTTTCTGGCTCGGCGTGACGATACACTGAAGGAAGGAAACTGGGTGGTTTCAGCTGAACACAGAAGGGTGGCTGGGGTTTCAGCTGAAGAGATGAAACTGGCACGGTGGTTTGGGCTGAAAAGACGACACAGAAGGGTGGCTGGGGTTTCAGCTGAAGAGATGATGCTGGCACGGTGGTTTCAGGCTTGGGCTCGAAGACTGGAGTTTCAGCTGAAGAGGTGAAACTGGCTGGGGTTTCAGGCTTGACACAGAAGGGTGGCTGGGGTTTCAGCTGAAGAGATGAAACTGGCACGGTGGTATTGGGCTCCGCAGAAGACGAGTTTCAGCTGAAGAGGTGAAACTGGCTGGGGTTTCAGGCTGACACAGAAGGGTGGCTGGGGTTTCAGCTGAAGAGATGAAACTGGCACGAAGTGGTATTGGGCTCGAAGACGACACAGAAGGGTTGCTGGGGTTTCAGCTGAAGAGATGATGCTTGCACGGTGGCCTTGGGCTCGAGACGACACAGAAGGGTGGCTGGGGTTTCAGCTGAAGAGGTGATGCTGGCACAGTGGTGTCGGGCTCGAAGATGATACAGAAGGGTGGCTGGGGTTTCAGCTGACACAGAAGGGTGGCTGGGGTTTCTGCTGAAGAGATGATGCTGGCACGGTGGTATTGGGCTCGAAGACGACACAGAAGGGTGGCTGGGGTTTCAGCTGACACAGAAGGGTGGCTGGGGTTTCAGCTGAAGAGATGATGCTGGCACGGTGGTACTGGGCTCGAAGACGACACAGAAGGGTGGCTGTGGTTTCAGCTGAAGAGATGATGCTGGCAAGGTGGTATCGGGCTCGAAGATGACACAGAAGGGTTGCTGGGGTTTCAGCTGAAGAAATGATGCTGGCACGATGGGCTTGGGCTCGAGACGACACAGAAGGGTGGCTGGGGTTTCAGCTGAAGAGATGATGCTGGCATGGTGGTGTTGGGCTCGAAGACGACACAGAAGGGTGGTTGGGGTATCAGCTGAAGAGATGATGCTGGCACGGTGGTATCGGGCTCGAAGACGACACAGAAGGGTGGCTGTGGTTTCAGCCGAAGAGGTGATGCTGGCACGGTGGTATCGGGCTTGAAGATGACACAGAAGGGTGGCTGGGGTTTCAGCTGAAGAGATGATGCTGGCACGGTGGCCTTGGGCTCGAGACAACGCAGAAGGGTGGCTGGGGTTTCAGCTGAAGAGTTGATGCTAGCATGGTGGCCTTGGGCTCGAGATGACACAAAAGGGCGGCTGGGTTTTCAGCTGAAGAGATGATGCTGGCGCGGTGGCATCAGGCTTGAGACAACACAGAGGGGTTGCTGGGGTTTCAGCTGAAGATATGATGCTGGCACGGTGGTATCGGGCTCGAAGATGACAGAGAAGGGTGGCTGGGGTTTCAGCTGAAGAGATAATGCTGGTACGGTGGCCTTGGGCTCGAGACGACACAAAAGGGTTGCTGGGGTATTAGCTGAAGAGATGATGCTGGCATGGTGGTCTTGGGCTCAAGACGACACAGAAGGGTGGCTGGGGTTTCAGCTGAAGAGATGATGCTGGCACGGTGGTGTCAGGCTCGAAGATGACACAGAAGGGTGGTTGGGGTATCAGATAATGAGATGATGCTAGCACGGTGACTTTGGGCTTGAAGACAACACAGAAGGGTGGCTGGGGTTTCAGCTGAAGAGATGATGCTGGGACGATGGCATCGAGTTCGAAGAAGACACAAAAAGGGTGGCTTCAGGATGGGACAGCAAATGCTGCTTCTCTCACATCACGCCACAAGAAGCATCCAAAACAAGTGCGACTATATACAAAATCTTATTCCAACAGGAAGGTGTTGTCATTGGGGGTCTGATGAGCCCACAAAGTGATGACACGTGATATCGACAGGTGATGACAACCTCTGGAGAACACTGCACTAGGCGTCCTCACTATAGGCACGTTTTGGAGAAGAGATATTTTCCTTGTAATATGCTTTTCAGGTAAAATGGCTACTACCTATGACACATGGATATATTTAGTATAATCTGGATTGATACCACAGGTACCCACCTGCTTATGTTAAGAAAAATACTAAGTTTACATTATAGAACCTCACCACTTAAAGATCAATTGGTCAGTAACCTTAAACATGATCAGGAAAATGGAGACTGGTTTAGATAAAGATTGCAGTCTTCAGAAGAAACACCATAAAGAAGGGTAACAAATAGAATTTACGGCATTAAAGAAAATATACGCTGGAAAGTTGTTCACCATCTTATATATCTTATGTACGGCCAGTATCTACAAACCTTAATGTCATCTTAAATATAACACTTATTGTTCATATTTGTTTTAATGCAATTGGGCAGTAATCGTATATTTAATGGTATTAAACCTATGGTCATGTTATTCGTACTGATTGATATTTGTGCCAGGAAATAAAATACAGTATCAGATTAAGCAAAAATGTTGTTTTTATATGATATAATTCCCCTTTCTTGTTCCTGGCAAAGGTATTAAGGTTTTTCTTTTCAGGGAAGCAACAGAACACCAATTTGATTTCTGTTTAAGAGGGTTAAATAATTTCATTGCCACTATTACCTTGTTTTCGGCACAGAGGAATGAAGCAATCTCTATATTTTATTAGAATTTCAATGAATACTTCAAGCTAAAATTTGTACTCTAACGATTGTCATGGTATGATTTTCCGTTTCATCAGCAGAACAAGTCAACATGGAAAAAATGTCAATCCGCATATCTCGAATTTTTTCATGATTTAAAAAATACTCAGTTTTTAAATGTAGACATTCGTGCGTTTCCTCTTTTTTGTACAGCACACACTATAGACATTAAACAATTTCAAATTTATATTTGGTTAAGATTAATTTTAAGAGGGGAGAACTTTGTTTTTCCATGAAAAGTAATTAGAGAGAAGGTGTTTAGGAGAGAATTTTTACCTATATTAAAAGTTTGCTGCACAAAAATCAACTAAACGTATTCTATAACTGAATGTGAATGATCATATAAAAAGCGCAGGCAGTAAAGCATGATTATGTGAGGTTCATTTCATACCAATAAAGTGTTTCTACAACACACAACCTATGACGCAATTGCCGATGTATTACTCCAGGCTTCAGAGAGAAAGCTTGAAAAAAACTGGGCAAACAACGGCAGCCTGAATGTCACTGAAGCCATCTGACCCCAACCATTTTCATAATGCAAATACATCTCGGTCACTTCCATGATCTGGTGATGCGCATTCAAGGTCATGGCAACGTTTTATTAAGAAACAATTGTCAGGACCATCTTAGTACGAAGATTGATAGTACATTATTAACTTTAAAGAGAATTTGAGAAAAATCCCCTCCTCGATCCATCCCTGCAGAGCCATTTATATTTTGCTGATTTGTAGAGCCGGACTCCAGCAATGTGTACCCAGCCACAACCATTATTACGGCTCGTCAAATACGAGCCCTCACTTATCTTGTTTTCCTTGTAGCAATATGATACTTTGAACTTTAATTTCCACGTATCTGGGTGCGTAAGAGAAGAGTGCAGATGTATCCTTATAGGAAGCCTTGTAAATCGTGAGTCTAGGTTGGAAACTAGGAAAAATGTGTTCACTAGAACGAATAATGACCAATCTCTGAACATCAAGGAAGGGGTGAGTGAAACTCTCTATTTGAGGTAACTAAATGCATATCAGAGTCAGTTATAAGTATGTATCAGATGTAAAAACACTTTAATATTCACATACATACCGGAGTACGAGAGGACTTTCGTAAAGAAAGTTGCTTAGCACCAGTGTTAGTACAGAATAAGTATTTTTTCCCAGATGGACAAGCGGTTTCTATACGGAACCAGATGGCAGTAACCTTCCGGCACTACAATTATACATGTAAACAGGCATGTGTCTGCGTAAATATATATGTATTTTTGTTTATATTTGCTTGGCGTGCTTGCATGTTACTATAAAACTGAATTATTGCTTATGAAAAAGAAAAGTATTAACCACATACCTTTTCCAATGTAGCCTGGAGAGCAAAAAAACCTTCTTGAAGATAGGTTAAAGCAAATGTCAATGGTACTGTTTAGAGACTGTAACAAATGCTTTTGTGCTGTAATCTAAAGAAGTCTTACAGCCACTAAATGGTCGATTGCAGTGAATATTTCGTGTTCAGTCGTGGTTTCAGTCAATCCTGGCGTTTTGTTGTACATGCCATTATATTATTGAAGACAGCCCCCAGGTTATAATGATACTACTGAAGACATTGGATGATCGTCATTATATGGTGGACATGGTTTTATTAAGGAATTTGTCATTCCTTCGGAACAAAAATGTTTATAAAATATTGGTCAGCTCTTTTTGCAGTCGGGCTTTAATGTTTTTACGACCATGCATGGTAGGGTTCATAGTCTAAAACTCCTGTCCCAGCTGTGCATTACAAATCCTTTTCTTGGTAATTGTAAGCATGAAATTTATGTATTTAGAAATAACGGATGATTGCTGCCACCGCAACATCTTATCAGATTTGCAGTGTTTATCTGTATTCCCAGTGTTGAATCAAATCACTTTCTTCGTGAGTAACGGTCTTTTGAAAGCTGATGCTCTTGATGTAACAAATACAACCTCGTTTAGTATTCAGATGCGATAAGCTAACATTAACCTCTCTCCGTCTTTATTTATGTATATATATATATATATATATATATATATATATATATATATATATATATATATATATATATATATATATATATATATATATATATATACACACACATATATATAGAAGGAGAGAGGGCTAATATTAGCTCATCATACCTGAATAATGAATGAGGTATTTGTTATTTATATATATATATATATATATATATATATATATATATATATATATATATATATATATATATATATATATATATATATATATATATATATTATAATACATACACACAGAGCGTGAGAGAGAGGGAGAGGGAGGGAGAGGTATATGAGTGAATTAGAGATATAAGGCAGGGTGAAGCAGCGACTGCAAAACACATCTACGAAAAACATGTTGGCTATTGCTGTAAAGCAAAAAAGTTTGTGTTTAATTCGATCAAGGGGCCCTGTCGTCCCAGCCTTGAAGGCCTTATTGAATGAAGGAAAAGTTCGATTTTAAAACTTAAAATGGATTTTTCAACTCTGTCTGGCTGTCAGTCTTTCTGTCTCGCTGTCCGTCTGCCTCTGAGAAAATTTAACAATTTTAAATAAAGACCAGAAAATTTCGAAGAAAAACATTATATTATTGTATGCTTTAGGTGTACAAATTTTAGCTTTAATCAAGTTAAGTGTTCAAGTGGAAAAAGTCGACAATCAAGGAACTGAATGGATAAACGGAAAATTTTAATAACTTTAATAATCTGTACAAATTCTTATAATAATCATTAAAGAATAGTATCACTTCATTCAGATAAAAGTAACTCCGTTCATCAGACAAATATGATGTTTCCTTAACTTCTTTTTCCTTCTGTGGAAAGTATACAAACATTTTATGGTCAAGTCTCAGATAGTTAAAGATGAAGAAATTTTCCTGGAAAAGAAAAACTCGAACATGAAAATCTAAAAATACAACTCGGGAGAACATAAAGAGTAAATATTTTTTTCCTGTCTCTTTGTGAATGCAATTACGTAACAGATCAAATACTCGCATCTTTGACGAGAATATCAGTACACTCTAGAGGGGTTTACAGCAATTGCAAAAATTTATTATTCTATATGGGAGCGATTCACAGCACGAAAGAGTTATTGGTGAGAGTATTACAAACGAAAGGGAATGTTATTATATCATGCACCCAATGTATATTAATATTTTTATCAATGTATTTTTGTAATAACCTTTTATTACAAATACCTGTGTTTGCAGTAGTCAGTACAGAATCATAGCAAAACTGATGAGAGATTCTTCTCGAAAAGTTCTTCGTTGTTGCATTATATCAAGTTTGTTAAACCTAAAATTTTCTATTTGGTTGAGAAACAATATATTGTCTGTGTTGAATACCATACAAGACTGAAAATATTATCATTATTAGTGAAAACACTGATTACCAACGATTGCTATACATTAGTCGTTAAAACAAAAAAAAATCTTCATAGAAGTCGAAAACATGATTTTTTTAACGCACTGATTATTTGCTAGCTTCTGGGATTATTACGATTTCCACTGGGGGCTCATTAGATTTTTAATGTAGAATCAGGATTCATCTTATAAAGCGTAACATTTAAGAAATACTGAAATGTTCATGAGAAAATAGCAAACGAAATGGACACCGGAGCGTGATCGTGAACAAACATAACAATCTTTTCAGAGCGTTAGGTGCATTACGTATTCAGCAAGTTAACAGCTGTTTTTATGTTTGCCTTCCGGTATTCTTAGACAATACATTATTTCCTCCAGATTGTCATCATCTAACAAATTTGATCGTCGTATGAGATTTTACTGTCTTACCAAAATAAAAAAAATGGATATGAAAATAGAAATTAAAGTTCCTTTGACAAGGCCGATAGAATTCAGACGTTAAGAAATAATTTCGCCGAATTTCGAAGCAAATGTTATAGAGATATGAAGATGAGATTCATACTTATACAAAAACCCGTCTGTACAAGTCACAATAACATTGTATCACAGTGTTGTCACATGAAATCTTCATATATAATAAATGTTCTTTAGAGAAAATGAGGGATTCGTATATGCGAAAACAGGAAGGGTGGTGAAGAAAAAAAAATAACATTGGCGTAATTAAAAACAGGATACGGACTGTACAAAAAGGTCATAATTGGCTATCGTTAAAGTGAAATAGAACGCAACCAGTAGTTCGACCTATTAAGAGAGGGAAAAGCAAATAAAAAATGATTAAATTTATTACTGAAGCAGAAAGGTTTAAAGAATATACAAAACAATGCTAACGGATTAAACGATATGCGGTAAATATCGTGAAACATATCATGGCAGTTTTAAGAAAGAAAAAAAAAAATCCTCCGGGATGTTCTCTTCATGCACATAGGATTTTCTTTCGTAGTTGTATATGAGAATTTTGAAAGTAAAATTTCATAACATTTACAGAAAAGAAATAATAATGGTGTTGAGAATGTTATAAAGTTGCTTGGTTTCAGCTCTCGACCACCCTAAAGTGCCCAGGCGAACTTCAGTCAAGTTCCCCCAACCCCCAACCACAGACCCCACATTGCTGCAGTAACTGACTAAGATGCAGAGCCAGTGGTTTTTCAAAGGCTTGGGAGAGGCACGAACTCCCGACAACTGAGTAGGATACCAAGACACTGATCACTATACCAGCGACCTGTAGATAAGTTGCATGGGCAATTTAAATAAATTATACACACACACACACACACACACACACACACACATATATATATATATATATATATATATATACGAGTATATATGTATGTATGTATGTATATTGTCACGTTCACGTAGTTGGGGGGGTGAGTGATAAGGGATGGATCTAAGAATAATAGCAATACTGACTTTCAAAGGGAGCCTACTCTCTGGTGAGCAGAAAAATGTGTAATAGTGATTATACTTAAAATACCACAAAGTCAAGGATTAAGGTAAACCTGGATGTCCACTCAAAAGTATAATTCACCAGAGAAATCAGAAGGTGTAAATATTTACGGGGGCTAGCAATAGAGCCCCATGGCACAGACAAACTACGGTAGGCAATCACAATTATCAAACTAAGTGCCACAGAAAACTAAATACAAGCCTTTGTTAGGCTAATATAAGCGTAATTATGGGGAAGGATCCTTAGAACATATGGGATGAAGATATAGTAGACAAGGTTTGGATTTCACTGGGTCTAGAGAAATCTTGATCTGGTATGGCACCTATAGGTTTGCAGGGAAATGGCACTGTTGATACAGGAATGATCACACAACAGGCACTCAATACATGGATCTGCAAAAGCAGGTATATTGTAATACACAATAGTAGATGCAATGACAAGTTATTTGGAATACGTATGCAAAATAGAAACATTGGGTTCACCGAGTATAACACTTGAGAATAGGTACGTATCTTATGTTAACACTAGTATTCCAATGCAAAGCTATTCACAATAGCAAGGTAACATATCACTTGAGTTTCTTAAGGAGAAAATGAAAATGGGACATGAAACTGGGAGAACAGAGCGAAGGAAGTCAGTCGAAGATAAAATGGTGAGGCCGATCTAACAACTTCCAATCACATTGCCTTTAGTTCATGGCCATGGATGAGACCTGAAGGACATCAGAGCCAGGTCCCCGCAGAAGGGCATCAATGGGAGTTGTGTCGCATACTATTCCCCATCAGAGGAAAAAAAACTGGAGTCAAAGGGCACTGGGTCTACAAAGGCATCAACATGTAGTAGGGAGGCGGCAGAGATCACCACCTTCAGAGTGACAGTGTTAGGGCCAAGTCCAGGGACAACTCGGGCGTGGTTCTGATAAGGTTCGACTTCTGGCAGAAGGCCATCCCCTATGGTTGACCAATCGAAATTACTGAACTGCTACAGAGTCATATTGACTGTTCTTCTTTGACTGAGTTACTGAACTGACTCACTCAGGAGTCTGTCACAAGCTAGTTTTATACCATTTCATCATCACAGGGGTGGGGCCGTGTTGTGACAGGCCCCTCTTAATTGGGGCAGCTATTGTCCTCGTCTTGGGTCATGGCACTAATCTTGTCAGGTACCTGAAAGGTCGTTGAGAGGTCGGCCGATGAAACATTCAAGGAAGGGTTGAGGACAATGCAGATGCATTAGAGTGAGGGAGTGAGGATGAGTAAGAGGGGTGTAGGTGTGCGACCAGTCAAGGCATTGACCCTTAATGGCATGACAGGTAAAGGAAGGGAGGGAAGGATCTTAAGAGAACTATTGTGAGGGAAACTGGCTGGGGACTTCTGACAATGTATAGGTCTCAAAGGGTCTGCTTAAATCTGCAACGGGCTACCAATTTTCCCCTCGAGCAGTATTAATGCTGTTAGGCAAAGGGGTGTTAATGACTAAGGTATGGTCATGAAATTATTTTCTTATTAGACACCTGGCTGTCGTTATCGAAGGGAAATGCATGGGAGAATGACAAGCGAGTTTTGATAAACAATCTGTACTTCTTTTCACTCAAAATTACTCTGCAAATTTTAAACTTATCAAGACGAGAAAAAGTAAAATGCAAACGTTAACTGACGTTTGTAACAACATATATATATATATATATATATATATATATATATATATATATATATATATATATATATATATATATATATATATATATATATATATATATATATATATATATATATATATATATATATATATATATATATATATATATATATATATATATATATATACATACGAGTATGTGTGTGTGTGTATGTGTGTGTGTGTGTGTATTTCTTTTAATTGTCCATACAACTTGTCTACAGGTCGCTGGTATAATGATTAGTGTCCTAGAATCCTACTCAGATGTCGGGAGTTCGTGCCTCCCCCAGGCAGTTGAAAAATCACTGGCTCTGCATCTTGGTCAGTTCCTGCAGCAATGTGGGGTCTGTTGTTGGGGGTTGGGGGAACCTGGCTGAAGTTCGCATGGGCACTTTAAGGCGGTCGAGAGCTGAAACCAAGCAACTTTAACTTTATAACATACATTCTCAACACCATTATTATTTCCCCTCTGTAAATGTTATGAAATTTTAATTTCAAAATTCTCAAATGCCTGTTTCATAACAAAAACATAATCCACAAGCCTTTTCCCTTGTCAAAACCACCCCCGTCCTTTCTGCTATCAGTCCTTCCTTCATGAGTCTTACTACCCTAATTAAAATCATTCTACAAACCTTCCCTATTATACAAGGAAACGTCTGCAATCTATGTAGACATGTTTATTACCTTTGCCTTAATGCAACACAAGAATTATTCCTGTTACCCAATTCTTTGGTACTTTTCCCTCATCTAGACTTACCCTAATGCTTCTGTTCAGCAGGTCAGCCATAATATCCCCTCAGTATTATAAAATTTCACTTGTATATGCATCCGGGAATCTCATAATTACCTTTGCCACGTTCTCAACAGTTACTTCCAAAGAGAATACTCAGCTTTACACTAACTCGTTCCACCCTTATCTTGTTCACCTGTATTCTCTTTTATCCTCTACATTCAACTAACCTTCATAATAGTCATGCAATCATCCCAGACTCTATTTACTTCAGGAAGCATCTTTCCTTTTGCATTTTAATGGTGGGGTCCATTTGTTCATTAACTTTTATCCACGCATCTTGTACCCCGTAGAATGACTTTATTCTCCATAATGTTCATGTTCCGAAGATTACCTCTATTTTAGTACACTTCTCCATTCCCTCTCTTTTTTTTTTGCCTTTTCTTCTAGAAATTTGAACGCTACCTAGTTATCTAGAGGTTTGATTCCTATTCCAACCAAATTTTGGAATGTTCTTCCTAATCTTGTCCAGATTTGATTCTAACGGTTATTGTGTTATTCATTTTTTTACATTATTGTTGTTTGTCGTTTTTTATAGTTTATTCTTTAGTCACAATTCATTTTCTTTGCTGGGGTTGCTTTTCCTCTTGGAGCCCTTGAGCCACCAGTGCTTTGCTTTTTCAAGTAGGGTTACGGATTGTCTTATAATTATGAAAGCAATACTGTTGTTTGTTTTCACTTTTCTTAGAACCTAAACTATCAAGTTAACTAATAAAATCACAACTCCTGAATCATCAGTTGTGGAACACTTTCCCCAAAACCGGTTTTGCATCTGCAGCTTTGCACATGTCAGTCAGAGAGATTTAAATTTACAACCAGCTGAGAAGTCACCAATACACATGGAGGTGGGAAACGGTTAATATGTAAAAGCATGTACTTGTGTACAGCTAACCATTTAGTCTTTGTGAATAATCTACCCAACGTGTACCTGGTATGGTGTCTCTAGGGTTTTGTGTTGGGTTGTTCGTTATCCTTATTTCTTGGATCCTTGTATTGAGCAGACTATAATTAGATGGCTTACAAGTGGGTGAGAGGATATACACCAACCTAGATGCCTGGGGGAAAGAAACAGTGGAAATGAAAATAGCAGAACAGGAATGGCTGGCCAAATCATTATTCAATTTATTTGTTTTTTTTCATTCTATTTTTATCTTACATAAACATTTCATGAACAATTCAAATAGAAAAAAATAGCTGATAAATAAAGATTCAAGATACTTAACCCAATGTTTGAAGCTCGTAATAATGCATCTTTATTGTTATATTTGGTCAAGATTTTTTTCTTGGGGGAGTGGAGGTGAGGGGCGGCAGATCAAAATATCTTTAAATTATGGGAAATGCAGACACCGAGCCTTTAGCATAGAAAATCTGTCTAATAGACACTACGATACACTATTTTCGTGATTCCAAGCTTCTAAAGTAATCATATGATCCTGTGAAAATGATTGCAAGAATGTTTCACCACCTTGATGAGCAATTTTCCGTTATGGAGATTATTTGATGTTGTCATAACTGCAATATGTAACGCATTCAACATGCTCTCCTTCTTAATTATGGTCAAAGAGCCTTAGTGAATGCTCGTTTTGCCTCCACTTACGGAGTATGAAACATTAGTGAAAGCAGACGAACGTAGTTAAAATAATCCTACGTTGATCCTATTGGACGGCATGAATTACAGAAGCTAAGAAATTATTAATACTGTTATTGCCCTAATAGTCGATGATTTTGAGGCTGCTATCGCTTTTGCCATGAGCAACGGAATTATAATAAGCATCATGCTTACCGTCAACATTATCATTATTATTTTATTTACTATTTCCCTATTCCTATTAAACTCTCTATAATTACAGAGCAGACAGTTAATGTTCATGAAATGACAACTAATACATGTATTATGAACCTATAATGATAATGTTAATTTTAATACTGTATATCTATACAGCCGGAAAATTATGCGAATTAAGAAGCATTTTGTAATCCTTGGGATTTACATCTTTGCTAAGCCAGCGTGACAAAATAAAAGCAGTTAAGTAACATAAAATTTAAAAATAAAATGGTACGTTTCCTGAAATATTATAAAAAAAGGAAAAAAAATTTGTTGCAATTTTAAATGCCCTAAATGCGCAACAAGATATTCAAGAAATAAAAGTAATTGTTCGGAATGATAAGGGAACCTGAATATGTTTCACCCTTCGAAAGCGCTGACAGGAAGAAAACATTCTGGGGATTACTTTCAGCTACAGTCTTACATTTTCTAATGTTTCTTTATGAATAAATGAAAAAGAAATGTCATTCTTCCATGACATATTTTCTGCAATTTTCCAGTAGAGTTGATACAAGTCACAAACTTTTTATAGCTTCTAGTTGTTTTTGGATTCTTTTATGAAAAAACTACTTCTAGTGATTCTTCAAACGTTGAAAAGTTTCATAAACGAAGTTTTCTGCTCACATTTTTATGTTTTTCTAGACTTTTAAATTTGCAGAAACATTTATAACGGTTTTTGGCTCAGAAACTCTCTTTTTCCGTTTGTGGCTGCCAGCTGCTGTCTGTTTTCATCGTGTTGAGATTTTAAGAGTTTTTTCCCATATAATTTTTTTGTTCGAGTCACATACGCCCTTTTGAGAGTAAATGCATGCATCTTGATCGATTACGTGATGTTTTGTAGGATTGCGTTGCTCTGATCACATATTGTTCTGATGTCGTCTGACTGCTTCATTTCCCACTGGAACCCTAAAGTTTGCTCATTCTGATTTCAGAGGCCATTAGTGTTGGTTCCATATCTCTCTCTCTCTCTCTTTCTTCAAAAGAGAAAAGTTATTAACATAGAATATTTGTGTGGTTATTGATATTAAACTTAGCTTTTGAGATCTGAGTGTAGGAAAGGTGTATTTGGTAACGGTGACTGGCAAAAAAGTGTTAGGTGAATCTAAAGCATTACTAGTGATTTTGCAAAGTTTTTCAAAAGCTTTTGTGGGGCAAAGTGAATTTTTTTTAATTATTACTATGGTATAATAAGGTATATTGAGAGAATTTTTGTCTTGGTGAAATTGTTATTGATAAATCTTTTGTGTATTTATGAGCGTTATTGTGTTTGCAATCTCAGGATTTTCCACATTTTATACACTGGTGATTTAACATTTATTTACTTGGCATTTTAAATATTTCTTGATAATTTAACATTGCATACTTGATTTAATTTTCATTTTTTAAGATTTTCTTTTCAA
>NC_089783.1:11714281-11721781 GCF_040412425.1 Macrobrachium rosenbergii | reverse complement strand
GGCCAAGGATTAATGCATGATATTGATTTTTGAACGAGTTAACTACTGCATGACAAAGAACAGAGAAAGTGTGCCTGATGTTTCTCTCTTAGGTAGGGAGGACAAAAAATGTACGAAGTTCATCGAATTTCAAAACCAGTAACCATTCGGCCTACGAAGAGGCCCCGAGCGAGCGTAACGGAGTTATAAGTTTTCATATCCCGGGAAGCACATCAAAATTCCATGTCATTAATATAGCAAGCAAACGGCAACAGTTAATTTCATAATTTGCATATTTAAGTAATGTAAATTCAGGTCATCAGGACGTCACAGATCCATTCCTTTTGCGTTCTCGAACCTGTTGTAAGCATGGTGGAAGTGAATGGTAATTAATTCCGTGCGAGAGAAAAAAAAAAGAGAAAAAGCATAGCTCATAGTAATTTCGTTTACCATCTCCATAACGTAAAATCCTTTGCATTGCTGTTGTATTTAGTTAAAATTTGTATTCCTAAGTTTGCCTCATTCGTTTTGTGAGAGGAATTCAAGTGCTTTGTGTGCGTTCCATGGTAAACAAACACACCTTGGGATAGTGCATTCCTCCGCCAGTGTGCGTCCGGCAGTTGTTTTGAATTTTGCGTTATAACGGGATTCATCCGACATTTTGGAACCCTTGTTGACCGTTCCCCATGTCCGCCATCTTAAAACCTTTGTTATTATTGTTTGTGGGATTGGTTGTGGGGGCACCACAGTCATCATAGCTCTGCCTCAATTGCCACTTTGGGAACTACTTAGACAGAACATAGACTTCAAAAGATAGGAATTAAGTTAGGATTCCATACAATAGGTAAAAACCAGACATAATTTAGTCAGAGAATAATAGGACTTAGTTAGGAAATATATAACAAAAGTTCCTATACAAATCCACTGTCGTAAGAAATTATATGACAGAAAAGAAACTTATCATTTTTTAATAATAACTTCTCAGAGTAAGACATACGACTCGGGCCACAGGGAAAGTTACAATTGCTAAGACAATCCCATAAAATAGCCCAAGAAGACGTATCTTCGAATAAGACACCTGCCAGTGGGCAGTTATAATAATTTTTCCTATTTTTCCAGGCAGCATGAATTTGCTGGCTGAATTTCTCTCATTCACCTCTCTCTCTCTCTCTCTCTCTCTCTCTCTCTCTCTCTCTCTCTCTCTCTCTCTCTCTCTCTCTCATATATTCAAGTAAGCATTCAACCTAACCTCCGCGTGTACGTGCACTGAATTCATAGAAAGAATGGGCCGACACCGGGACAATTAATTAAACTAACCCAAATAACCAGAAACACCCCTGTCCCACAAATAGATGAGGACAAGTTAAGATTAATTACAGTTAGAAACTGTCAGTCACGAGTGAGGTCTTTTATCCAGACCTAAGCAGAAAGTAGCCTTTGTCCCTCTGCATGAAAAGGGAGTAGCAGAGCAGGTACTGGAACCAGTCACTCATGAGGGCCTCAAAAGCAACCACCATTTATTTTTCCTTTTCCACAGTGCCACTGATCTGAGGCACTGTCGTAAACTGAATAGCTTACATCTTTCTTCCTCTGTTACCTTCCCTCTCTCTCTCTCTCTCACTCATTTGTTACACTCTGCTGGGGTAGAGTGCATTTTCCTTACATATACACTAGTTGGACTCAAATAAAGAGTTCTTAGGAATGCACTGGCACCATAGTGCCACCAAAGAAAGAAAACCAGAAAAGGAACGCAGAAGAAAAGTCCTTTTGGTACCTAAGTCCACCAGTACATAAAGATACTGAGTGCCACCAGTGTGATCTTCACACGGCACACTCAACCACAGTGCTACCTTATTGAAAGGGTGCCACATCACTGAAGAGTTACCCTAAATCTGAGGGACACTTGCTTGCTGCCCAAGTACGTCCAGTCAACCCGGATAGACTCCCTTCCCTGCCAAAACCATGGCAACAGAGAATCATAGAGCCTTCATGGAGCTGGGGATGGCGCCAGGTCTCATGGGATTGTAACTCACCAAGCGGATTAAGGAACAGCTGGATGACTTGGCCAAGCAAGAGCAGGAAGAAAGACTGGAATGGCGGAGTTATGGAGCCGAACAGAGGGCTTATGAAGCCGAACAGAGGCAGCTGGAAGACGAAAGAGAAGAAAGGAGAAGACAGCATGAGTTAGCCTTCAAGGAAAAGGAGCTCGAGCTGGAAAAAGCTAGAAAAGAAAATGCCGAAGCTATGGCTATACACCAAGCCTCCAACCCCACACCTGTTGCACCAAATGCTCCAATCTTGAGCATTAATTCCCTCGTCCCCAAGTGGACTGAGGACGAGCCAGAAGCATGATTGGAGGAAATAGAGGCACTCTTTGATAACTACAGCACCACCGAGACAGAGAGGGCCTTGGTGCTAGCCAAGCACATGGAGGGAAAAGCTAAGGTAACCCTTCGCTCACTGAAGAAGAGTCAGAGAGGCAACATGGTTGAAGAGCGTAGAGTCATTGCAAAGGCCTGCAAAATAACCTCGGAGAAATGGAGACAGCGGTTCCGAGGTCTCGCTAAGGAAGTCGGCTGGTCCTGGAATGAATGGGCCTGTCACAAGGCTCACTCTGGTACCCGCTGGCTCAACTACTTGTCTAGCACTACATTTGAGGACCTCTTTAATCGGACCATGCTGGAGGATCTTTACCAATGTGTGCCTGGGCCCCTTGTGGTATATCTAAATGATAAGCAACCCACCACCCTTATGGAAACCTGCCACATGGCCGATTCATGGGAAACCTTCAACCAGTCTCACAGCACATCTCAGTGGCGCACAGTGCCCCCGGATACCTCTCAGGCTCGACTCTCCCAAAGAATGGACTGCCTAGCAAGCCTCCATGCATCCACTGTCAGAGGGTGGGGCACATTGAAGCTGATTGCCGATACAAGCAGTCTCCTACTAACAGCCAGAACTCCTCTCCCTCTACATCCACTCAAACCCTCTCCACCAACTGTCATCACAGGCCACCGAGCCCCTAAAAGGGGCCAGTGCCAATCCTGTGGTGCTGCAGGCCACTACAGTGCTGGCCATCTGGCCTGTCCACATCATGTCCTGACCACCAAGTTCGTCAACCTCATTAGCACCTCATTCTCCATGGCCAGGCCGCAGAGGGTAGAGTACCCCGGGAGACTGGAGACCCAGTTCATCTCGGTGGCCCCCCTTAAGGGATCTAGCCTGCCCGTAACCCTTCTGGTCATGGTAGACACTGTGGCAGATGTTAGCCTGATCTTCAGGGCCCAAGTGCCAGCTGGTGCCACGGTTGACGAGAAAACCTGGTGGAATATGAAGCGGATAGAGGGCCACACCATTACTGTTCCCACAGTCAAGCTCCAGGTCACAACACCTTGGGGCACACTACCCCACCGTCTTGGCATGGTTGGTGGATTTCGGCACAGAGTGGACTTCCAGTTGGGTCAGGACCTCCTCTGGGGAAGCCCTTCTCCAATGCCACTTTGCAGCCACGCTACCTCCTCCACAGAGGCCTAGACTGTAGGAGAACCCCACAAAGAAAACCCACCATCTGCCCACCAAAGTGGTCAGCGGAAGGGGCACAGACCAAAACGTTCTCTGCCTAGTCATCTCTATTCATGAATGGGCGGCCAACAAAGAGGTCCTCCCTCTCCCCGAAGAGACGTTCAGGAGCAGCAGTACCACTGTCGGACGTTTAAGCGGACAGGCCACTCCACTAATTGGGAGGGTTGCCCAAGTAAGCAACGCCCAGCGGACGCCACCGAGCAAGACTCTCCGAGAGGCTTAGATCTCCAGCTGGGGCAGGAATCTCTGCCACAGCCAAATTCAAGCCATCCACGAGGTATTGTACCTCCGGACCCCTTGTCAGCCATGCCTGATCCCCAACCACTGCCAGTGCCACTTGCAAGCACTGAGCAGTGCCACACTCTGTCCGGCACGAACGTTGAGCCATCAATTAAGAAGGACCCTGTGCTTGGTCCAAATCATGAGGCGGATCCTCCTCCGGCAGATCCAGGATCCCTCACTGCACTAGTCGTGGCAACTAGATAGCCTCCGGCATCCGACATTTCTTCTTCACAAAATCTATCCCCAGAGGATGAACCCCGGGTGGACCAAACTGTTACACCTTTTCAGGGAGACCAGGAACTGGCCTCCTCGGACACAGAGATCGAGATTACTCTCGCTCTGGTTGTCGCAGCAGCCGGAGTAGGGAGCCCTCCTGTAGCCTCTGATACTAACCCTGACTGCGCACCCGCTAGCCCTTCTGGCCTTTCCCCAGAGTCAGTACCCTTATTACCTCCTAGGTCTGACATAGATAGGCCTTGGAGGACCCCGAAGAAGAAGAAGGGGCGGAAGAGAGCCCAGTAGTTGCAGAGCCATGAGCTCATCCTGGCACTAGTGCCCTCTCGGCACAGTGCCTTACCATCTTAGAGTGATCCTGGCCCCTTGCCCAGAGGAGGTAGCCAGTGTGATCTCTACCATACAGTAGCCTAGACCCGACTGAGTACAATGGAATAGTAACCTGATCACTTACACCTTCCATCAAGCAATCACATAAGTACAGGGTAACTGAAATCAGACAATCTAAACTATTGTGAAGAGAGCCACTACACTCATGACACACATGGCCTAGGACCTCAGTGAGGCAAGCATTTATCATATGAGGCAAAGCTCATGTACCAACCAGTTATTACCAATTATAGTGCAGAAAACCTTGTAATTTAGCTAGTTCATAGTCCATTACATTGTTGTTGCTATGGCTGTGTTAGGATAGGTTAGGATAGGAGATACCACAGAATGTACCATTTGGCTAGGTCTAAAACATCACGATTATAAGAGGTAGCATGTAATAACCGTAAGCACCTTTAAGTACAGTTAGGATTCTGTAAGTAAGTGATTAAAGCTCATGTCCATTCTAGAGTTAGGTAGGTCCATAGCTAGTTATACTGCACGGGACAAATCTGCTCAGGGGGGAAGAGTAACGTAATAGAGGCAAACAGCTTGCTTAGTACAGACCTTCACGCCTGAAAGGGAGTGAAGGCCTTCTTAAGGGGGAGCTTTTATAAATATTCTGCTGTTCACCCTCTTTGCATTATTTATTAGGAAAAATCATTCTAACAAAGACAGGAAGGCGTCTCTGTCGAAGGTAAGAGAGATGCAGGCAAGGGCATTAGGCTGTGTTTTCATAAAAGTAACATCTTAGTAGGGAATAAGTTAACATTAGAATCCTAACCAACAGCTAGGGTTTTCATCAAGTAACCTCTAGTGAAGGTGGTCTTAGGCTTCCTTTTTCCCTGTCCCATGCATTCGGTGATGTCTCTGTCAATTTTCCAGACTGCCATGGGCTATGGCTGAACGTTGGACAAACAGCCTGCCCTGATCTGACCTCAAGCGAGCAGAGAGAGACCTACCGTCGTGAGACGAGCACACCGCTGTGCTCCAAGCAACTCTATCCTTTGTCCTTTCCTATCTGTTATTTTACTCAGTGAATCGACAATAAGTGTTCTTCGAGAACTCCGACCGGCAGTTGCATTGCGCAAGCAACCTACGTAATGGTAATCTGGAATTGACATTCACTATCAAAGTTGGTCAGTGGGGTATGCAGGGTAGGTATATGGATTCACACACAACACACACACACACCCACACACAAATATATATGTATATAATGTTTGTGTGATGTATGTATGTGTCACGCATGACACTTGGTTATGTCCGCGTACTTGAAATGTATGGCAAAGGTATTCACACTGTATGAACTAGTCTAGATTATGGGAAAATGAGTAGGGTTATATCAGTCAGAAGGGCATCAACATCAATGTTTTGGTTTCTCTGATATTTACTTCTCTGTTCATTGGTTTTTTGAAGGGTCCTCGTACTGATTAATATTTACATAAACAATTGAAACTTGTCATTTATAACTTAATATGTTTCACTGATAACACCTGTACAATCATATTATATTTATAAATCACAAGTAAATTGTAAGTGAGTGCTTAATATAAAATATGTAGGTTAATAAGTATTTACGTAATTGTTCTTATGTAATAAAAAAGATGTAAATATGTAATAAGTGCGACCATTCGTAACTGTCTAATGTACATCTTCAACACTTCAACACGTAGTAGAGAAGTTCATAAGTAATACAAGAGGAGACACTTCTGACCATATCAGGAACAGTGTTTCATTACCTTCATATATACAGTATATACAGCATATATATATATATATATATATATATATATATATATATATATATATATATATATATATATATATATATATATATATATATATATATATATATACATACATATATGTATTGTCAAGGATTTCCATTCTTCTGCTAGGCAAGCCAATATGATGGGCAAAGGAGGGTGTCCCACTTATTTTGAACCAAGAATGCATTCCATTCTCGCCTGGCAGGAAATACCCGGGCATGCCAACACAATAGATCCCTCTCCTTCAACCCCCCCTTGCTACAAGCACACACCTAAATTTCCCTGCCTTTTTGGGTAATGTATTTGAAGTAGGCTAAGGGAGGTTATAGGCATTAGGGATGTAAGCCGCTCAAACGGGAAGCTGGGATCTTAAGCTATAAGCTCATAGTCTGTAAGACCATTTTTCCCCTGACTCCCTTACTGGCTGTAGACTTCTTTGAGATAATGCCTGGACGTATGCACAAACACAGTAGCCCAGCATCGTTTTGAAACAGAGGCAGAGACAGATGTTTTTCCTCCCCCTGTTCCTTGGGAGCTGGCCAACTTACGCGAATCAAAGGGCACACCGACGCTGTACTGAGAGCTCAAATATTTGTCTAAGGTAAAGTCTGAGAGTTAGTTTGCGCTAGTACCCACCGGCCCACCCTTCTTCCAGCCAGTCCTTTCTTACTGCATCTGAACAATTTTCCAATTCCCATTTCCACTTACGGCATTCCCTTTGTGTCAGCCGAGCCATCCACATTCAGCCTTTAAAGTGCTCTTGTTCAGTAGCCTCAGAACCTGTAATTAAGGCCTCCCTCATAGTGTTAAATTGGGCCAACTAAGATTTAGAAGTTTAGAAAGTTCATTGTGCTCTGTTTAGTAACAAGGGAGATTTCTTTTGTACCCACGTGTTTGTCCTAACTCCAGAATTCTCTTCCAGGAGACTGCATAACCCTGCCCAGTTCACAAATCTATGCCAAGGTATCCCTTGCTGACTGCCATACAAATTTCCCAACCATTCCTGGTCGCAGCCTGATCGCAAGAATCTGTTATCAACACAGCAATCAGGTTGCTGAAACTAATTGCCATTATCCTGGGATTTACCCCTTTCATTTTATTGTTTGTCTGTAAATTGCTGCATTTTGGACATATCATATTTACTTACTTTAATGTGAATTGTTGCATCTGTGGCCCATCATATTTGCCTTGCTTGTCTGTAAATTACTGCATTTATGGCCTATCATATTTGACTTACTTGTCTGTAAATTGCTACATTTTGGTCTATCATATTTGCCCCATT
>NC_089783.1:11701781-11709281 GCF_040412425.1 Macrobrachium rosenbergii | reverse complement strand
ATAATTGACATTAGTTATCATTAGTTATTCATTACTCGGCCATGGAAGGAATTACCTCAAACAAACCGACAAAAACGTTCCTTTTATTTTCTCTTTTATATAGACAATATTGAAGAATAAGTTTCGTGGCGGTGCACAAACAACAAAAACCAGATGTAAACCCAGAATTAGGTGACTAACCTTAGTTAGCTATCCGAAGTTTGCGGATCGTAGCCAGGATAAAAGGAAGACCGATTTTCTAAGTTTTTGTCCTGGTGCTCTCAGTTCCAAAGCGAACCCAATTTACTCGCAATCCTAAGACTAATGCCCTGTCCACACTATCGAGCATGCTCGACGGTCAAACAGTGATACCAGATCCCGTTCCAATACATAAGCAAGGCGGGCGAGTGGCAGGCACGAAGGTGACGTCAGAAGCGAGCGGGCAATTGGCTGTGAGTGAGCTTCAAGGAAACACCAGAAACTGATTCGACTGGTAAAGGTCTTTGCCCAGTGAAGTAGATATTGTGGGCCAAACTACATCTGGTAGCACTGTTTGTTGTCAGATCACTGCCTGTGGTTTTCTCGCTTCTGACGTCATCAGCCCTCATTCTCACTACCTATCGTGATCTGGTAGCACGGTTTGCCCGTAGAGCATGCTCGATAGTGTGGATAGGGCTCGAGTATAACCAAGAGATTTGCAAAACTAAGGACCAAAAGCACAAACCCCATCCTCACGAAATCCTTTGAGCAATTTTAACACTCAAAAACTTTAGAGCCAGAGACAAGGCCACCAACTAATTACACAATGCATTATGCAAAAATCCTGCATTTCTATCGCCTCACTAGTTCCTCGCTGGGTGAGCGGGTTCCGTTCTCAACTACCACTCTGTCGTGAGTTCGAATCTCCGACCAGCCAGTGAAGAACAAGAGGAATTTGTTTCTGGCGATTGAAATTCATTTCTCGCTATAATGTGGTTCGGATTCCACAATAAGCCGTAGGTCCCGTTGCTAGGTAACCAATTGGTTCTTAACCACGTAAAAATAAATCTAATCCTTCGGGCCAGTCCTAGGAGAGCTGTTAATCAGCTCAGTGGTCTGGTTAAACTAAGATATACTTAACTTTTATCGCCTCACTTAACTGATGCAAGTCCAGCGCTAAAGCCTGTGTTGTAGTAACCATTGACAGTCACAGCAACTTCAATTTATAGGCATAAGCGATAACTGCTCTCGAGACAAATTACAATATCACTACTGAAAATTTGCTGCCTGCTTACTTGTTGTACAAACTAATTATAACCTTTACATAGGAATTTGGACTCCATTCAACATCGTAAGATCCTTAAAATACTTTCTTTGCGGTATCTCATGACAAAGTGAACTTTCACTTCCAACTATTATCACTCTAGTAACCTTTACAAGTGTTCTCAGCCAAATGCGATCTCCAGATCATAAGGAATGATCTTAACATTGATTATTCCTGTCAGACGGGTAAAAATTCAATATCACTTTGCTGAACAGAAGTTTAAATCTGCATCTATTGCAAGTAAACACCAAAATTCGAGGTTAATAAACTAGAATCTCCTCAATTAAAAACCATTATTTCAGTTACTTCATTTCTTGTATCAATTTCCCCATCTTACTTTTAACCAACCAATCAGAGTAACCACCACTGCTTTGATTTTATAGGACATGCTTTGTCTTTCAAGGAGCATTACAAAGTCTACATCATCACGTGACATTTTGGGGTTAAAGAAATACTGTTACATATCCAAAGTAGTCATATTAAAAAAATGAATAGTAGGTAGAGAACAGCATCTATTTTTCTGGGTAACCGAATTCAGAGAACTGTGAATCCTCACAGGATATTCAGTCTTAACGAAGAGCGTTGCTTTCCATTAGTATTATTGTCGATGTTATGGTCTGCCGCAGCTACACCAAGAGCCTGTGCATAAGAAAAGTAGTTTGCTCGGTTTTAGAATATACAGTTTCCATGACATAACCTACCCTCTCAAATTGAAAATAGCCTGTTCAGTTAGTCCCAGCAGCTATTCTAAGGTTATTATAATTAATACTATATCGTATAAGTAAACTTTCCCATTAACAACCCCATGTGTTGTTACAACTTCAAAGCCATTAACTTTCACATTAACAATCCCATATATTACTATTGTTCCTTCAAACTCACAAAAAGATAACAGGATAGAGAGTGCCATCCTTTAAGACACAATTAATAGGGCACCAATCTTACACAGAAACAACTGCATCTAACTTTAATGCTACGTAACTATGAAAGGTGCCATGCAATGCAAACACTACTATCGGGCAACTTTCGTCCTGTAGTATCCAGTCTTAAGGGAAATGAAACTGCACAAACCCAAGGGGCAAAAAATGAAGTTGGGGAATTCAGAATAAGGGGTTCCCGAAGCAAGCTTTGGCGATGGAGGAAATGTGGATGAAGGTAGGGGTCAATGAAAATATGCAATGCAATCTGAACTGTCAATTTCCTAACATGAAAGTTTTGCTTGAAGAGTAAGAGGGAAGAGGGTGGGGGTGTTGAGCACGTTGACGGAACGATGTTAACAAGACAGCCGAAATTTGAATTACAATTTCCACTACTAACCAGCCTATTAAATTAATATGCCTGACAAGTCCACGACATCAGTGTAAACAAAAATTCTTTAAAATCCCAAAAATTAGGCCTCTTAGAAAATCGTCAAGATCCACATATCAGTCTAGTTCCTATTTACTAGTGGGAATGAAATTCTCAGTTATAAAATTATGTCATACAGTTATCCTACCCTATTCTCAGCTGCACTAGTATATTCAAACTTACAACTCATGACCAAACAAAGGGCTCAAGTACTGTAATACCCTCTGCTATTAATAACTTGCCATTGCCAAATGTCTCCCTAGGTCTGACTGTGTTTTCTACACCAGTCCATTTCCAGCATCTTTGAGATAGACAAACGTTTATTATCTTTATCCTAACCCCTGCACCTATAAAAATTAGCACTTTGCACGTCCTTTACCCTATTCTAACCTATCCTATATTTCAAGTTCCATATCTAACTTTCCATGAAGTCTTAGCTATACAAAAACTATCAACCTTGCAGTTCTAGCCTAAGTTGGAAGTTGACTGGTTTGAAATCCCTGTTGTGCATGGTGACAAAGTCACCATGCTTGTTTTTGAACTTCCTGTTGTGCATGGTGACCAAGTCACCATGCACAACAAGCAAGTCCACCTTTGCCTGGCAGGTGGCACCGCCACCCCGACAAAGGTGGACTTGGGAAGTGGGCAAAGAATAACTTAATTCAAATGCACACGCAAAACTTAATTCAAATGCACACGCAAAACTTAATTCAAATGCACACGCAAAACTTAATTCAAATGCACACGCAAAACTTAATTCAAATGCACACGCAAAACTTAATTCAAATGCACACGCAAAACTTAATTCAAATGCACACGCAAAACTTAATTCAAATGCACAGGCAAAACTTAATTCAAATGCACAGGCAAAACTTAATTCAAATGCACAGGCAAAACTTAATTCAAATGCACAGGCAAAACTTAATTCAAATGCACAAGCAAAACTTAATTCAAATGCACAAGCAAAACTTAACAGGCAAAACTTAACAGGCAAAACTTAACAGGCAAAACTTAACAGGCAAAACTTAACAGGCAAAACTTAACAGGCAAAACTTAATTTTGAAGCTAAAATAATTACTCAGCTTTAAAAATTGTTACTGTTCAAAAACTTCAAGATTCAAAAATGGAGAAAACTAAACTTTACAATTCTAAACAAAACTAGCTGAAATTACAAGATCAAACCACAAGGCAAAAGTATAAATTTAAATAAGTTTAAATCCACTAACTTAAAAAAAATACTAGATTTACTCTACAAACTTTAAAAAATTACCTTCCACACACTTTACACCAAACCAACGAACTTCCACACACTTTACACCAAACCAACGAACTTCCACACACTTTACACCAAACCAACGAACTTCCACACACTTTACACCAAACCAACGAACTTCCACACACTTTACACCAAACCAACGAACTTCACACACTTTACACCAAACCAACGAAAACACACTTTACACCAAACCAACGAACTTCCACACACTTTACACCAAACCAACGAACTTCCACACACTTTACACCAAACCAACGAACTTCCACACACTTTACACCAAACCAACGAACTTCCACACACACTTTACACCAAACCAACGAACTTCCACACACTTTACACCAAACCAACGAACTTCCACACACTTTACACCAAACCAACGAACTTCCACACACTTTACACCAAACCAACGAACTTCCACACACTTTACACCAAACCAACGAACTTCCACACACTTTACACCAAACCAACGAACTTCCACACACTTTACACCAAACCAACGAACTTCAACACTTTACACCAAACCAACGAACTTCCACACACTTTAAACCAAACCAACGAACTTCCACACACTTTAAACCAAACCAACGAACTTCCACACACTTTAAACCAAACCAACGAACTTCCACACACTTTAAACCAAACCAACGAACTTCCACACACTTTAAAAACCAAACCAACGAACTTCCACACACTTTAAACCAAACCAACGAACTTCCACACACTTTAAACCAAACCAACGAACTTCCACACACTTTAAACCAAACCAACGAACTTCCACACACTTTAAACCAAACCAACGAACTTCCACACACTTTAAACCAAACCAACGAACTTCCACACTATTTAAACCAAACCAACGAACTTCCACACTATTTAAACCAAACCAACGAACTTCCACACTATTTAAACCAACGAACTTCCACACTATTTAAACCAACGAACTTCCACACTATTTAAACCAACGAACTTCCACACTATTTAAACCAACGAACTTCCACACCATTTAAACCAACGAACTTCCACACTATTTAAACCAACGAACTTCCACACTATTTAAACCAACGAACTTCCACACTATTTACACCAACTTTTGATGCTAAAATATAACTAAACTAATAATCAAAAATAAAAATTAAATACTTTAGAACAAAAAGTACTGAAGCTGAAACAAATCACAATTCTTTTTAAATGTTCAAAGCTGGAAAAGTTACATTTTAACCTTTACAATTTTAAAGAAAATAACAGACAATAACAGACTCAAACTTTCAAAATTCTCAAAACTAAGGTTTTGAATCTGAAAAAAATAAACCAAATGCATTACAACAAACCCTGAACTTAAAAGTGAAAACTTACTAGCTTTAACTCTCAAAAAAACTAAGCTAAAAAATGTTCGGGGGGTTGCTCAAGTCAACTAAAAAACAAGAAATACTCACCCATTAATTCCGTTTAGTCACAAGGTATCGGTACATCTAAGACAACTCAATAATTCATTGTAGCACGATTATTTAACGACACGCTGACCTGAAATAAAGTACATATATAATTGTGGCACGTTTATTTAATGACACCCTGAACAGAATATATATACATATATACATATATACATATATACATATATACATATATACATATATACATATATACATATATACATATATACATATATACATATATACATATATACATATATACATATATACATATATACATATATACATTTATACATTTATACATTTATACATTTATACATTTATACATTTATACATTTATACATTTATACATTTATACATTTATACATTTATACATTTATACATTTATACATTTATACATATATACATATATACATATATACATATATACATATATACATATATACATATATACATATATACATATATACATTTATACATTTATACATTTATACATTTATACATTTATACATTTATACATTTATACATTTATACATATACATTTATATATATACATTTATATATATACATATATACATATATACATATATACATATATACATTTATACATTTATACATTTATACATTTATACATTTATACATTTATACATTTATACATTTATACATTTATACATATATACATTTATACATATATACATATATACATATATACATATATACATACCCAAAATGTTCTAGCAACATATTCATACATACATACATATCCAAAATGTTCTAGCAAGTGGAAAGAACCAAAGGCTGACTATTGGTTAGGTAATTCTATATATTAGCTCCGCGCCTGTTTTTACTTTTTCAACTTTTTTCTACACTAAGGGGTTCTGATAATGGCGGTGCATCTGTTTGTTGTCGGCCAAACGGGGTTCTGATAGTGGCGGTGCATCTGTTAGGTGTCGGCCAAATGGAATGTCCCTTCGCCGTGTTTAGTACTGGCCCGGGGGTGGGGTTGGGTACCCATACGTTAACAAGTTATTGCAATTGCCGGACGGGATACGAACCGTTCGAAACAGACGTACCCGTGCTCTGTCTTGTGAAGATCGCGTATGTAAACCCCTTGTTGGATGGACTTCGGGGGTTAATAAGACTCGAGCGCCAAATATGAAAGGTAAATTCATAATTAGCAACCAAAAAACTGTAGAAAAAGTGAAGTTATAGTGGCGTCGGCGACGCGGAGCTCCCCTATAGTTCTACCCCGCTATTGTATCGTAAGACTTGCTCTACTGCAGCATAAAGCTAAAATGAAAAAATCCGTAGCACTGCATAAGATTGTAAGTATAAAACCAAAGTGCACAGAATTACCACTCAAAGCAATCTAGTTCAACTTACTACTAAATAGGCTTCGAAACAGTCTTAAATACCATGTTGAATGGCAATCTACAACAAAACCTGACATACTAAACATTTTGAACAGTTATTGTAGGAATTTGAAACAAAAAATCGAAAATACCAATATTTGAATATACAAAATCCACGAACGTTAAACTTTCATACGACAACTGTATCACAGCTCTGTACCACAATCTAAATATTTGAGGGTATTATTTCACTTATGGACATTAATTGCTTTCAACAAAATATAGGTTTTTCTGTTGTATTATGATGTGATTTGAATGATTTTGAGGTTTATTTCCATCGCAAATGAATACTTATCCTTCCCCGGCAAATGATATATACAAAATTAATAATGACTTGTCAGAATACTGCACCCCTCTCCAAGCTAATACGGCAAAACTGTAATCAGTAAACACAGTTTTGCCGTATTAGCTATGGAGATGGGGGTGCAGTATTCTGACAAGTCGTAATTTTATTAATTTTGTATACAGTTTATCATTTGCCGGGGAAGGATAAGTATTCATTTGCGATGGAAATAAACCTCAAAATCATTCAAATCACATAATACAACAGAAAAACCTATATTTTATGTTGAAAGCAATTAATGACCATAAGTGAAATAATACCTATTTGAGAAATACAAAACGCAAAATTGGCAACAGCATCCGCTGACCAACCCAACAAACCTTGAAGCACGCCGTCACACCTACAATCTTGCAAAGTCTATTCACAATACGACATACCTGACAAATTGCTCAAGCTTCTTCAGACCTCAA
>NC_089783.1:11684281-11696781 GCF_040412425.1 Macrobrachium rosenbergii | reverse complement strand
AACTTCCCTGAGTTCGTTTGTGTGTGGCTTCATCTGTTGGCAGCAAGTGGCTATCTCAACAACTCCCCTGAGTTCGTTTGTGTGGCTTCGCCTCTGTTGGCAGCAAGTGGCTGTCTCAATAACTCCCCTTTGTTCGTCTGAGTGTGGCCTCGTCCCTGTTGGCAGCAAGTGGCTGTCTCGACACCTCCCCTGAGTTCTTCTGTGTGTGGCTTCGTCCCTGTTGGCAGCAAGTGGCTGTCTCGACAACTCCCCTGAGTTTGTCTGTGTGGCTTCGTCCGTTGGCAGCAAGTGGCTGTCTCGACAACTCCCCTGATATCGTCTGTGTGTGGCTTCGTCCCTGTTGGCAGCATGTGTCTGTCGTGGCAGCTTACCTGTGTTGATATTTTCAATGATTTCTGCGGTTGATTCAGTTTCGGTAGCTGTCCGGTGTAATTGCCACGGTTTGATCTGTTGTAATTTTGTATGTTAACCCTGTTGTGGTTGTGGTTGTTAACCCTGCTGTGGTTATTATAATTACTGGGGTCATATGTCTATTTACTGACTGTTTAACGTAATTTATTATGCTGCTCATGAAATGTATATTTTGAATGTGGAGTAATGACTTAATTTTCATGCGGACTCATTTTGGATGTAATTGTTTAGTTTTGCTGCTGTTTCATGTTGTATTTAATTTTGTCGCTGATTTGTTGTTGATAAGTATTTAATTTTGCGTTCATTATGAATAAGTGTTTTGTTTTTTGATTGTGTAATTTTGATGTTGTTCATTTTAGAATAAGTGTTGCTTTACTGCTGACTCATTTTTCAGTGCAACTATTTACTTTTGATACTGATGCATTTTGGAAAGTAAATGTTAAACTTTGCTACTGAACCATTTTTAGTTGTTATTTTTGTGAGCCTGTTATTTTTGTGAACCTGACTCATCTGTATAAACTGTAAATTTTGTAAATAAACTAGTGTTGAAGTCACCTTTTTGGTTTTGTTTAGCTCCTTCCTCCTTTGTCAGCCCCAATTTCTGCAAGTCTTTTCTCAGTCCCGATATTTGTTTTTAAAGAACCTGATGAACCCAAGAGTGGTTCATAACATACATAAATATATATGCTCACACAAATATTAAGCCACAAATACCGTTTATTGCCTAATTCACTATACCTCACGAGCAGCGTACAACCAGAAGAATTATAACTGATAAGTGATTTCAACCATATTAATTTTTTAAACTTTAGGTTAATAAACACCAGAGGGAAAATGTCTGTGCAGTACCCTATGATGAAGACCATTAGCTCTAACAGGTCTAAGCTTCTCTCTCTCTCTCTCTCTCTCTCTCTCTCAGGATTTATATAATTTCTATGTCACTTAGGCTACTTTACCACTTAGGCTACTTTACATCATCCCTTTGACGCAGACCTCATGAGTTTTTCACGAATATTAATTTCATGTCCCTTAGGTCACGAGTGACTTCCCTACTGATTTAGCATGAATACACAAGGTTTATTCAGTACTTATTTGACTATTATGACGTACTATACTGTTTGCAGTGATCAAAAAAGTCAGTCCCAAGAAGCCACCGATCCGCTTTAGTCTGTGAGCAGCAGCGTCAGGCTGAAATACCATTTATGTGGGCAGAGCCATCGGCCTGATTGGGGTGTTTTGAACGCCTGGGTATGTTAGTCCTTCCAGTTAACTACTTAGCAAAGGCTAATTATAGTACAATCGACAATAGGGAAGAGATTAATCATCCAACATCCCAGTTTTATCTCCCTTCCTTACTAGTCTGATACTGATCCCTTTAGCCAGAAATATAATTGCAACATCGCTTTAATGCTTTAGGATGTCTTTATTTCAAGGAGGTATGTACGTCAGCAGTGAGGTTTTCAATTTTTTTTTTAAATAATACTTTAATTTGTCCTATTTCTTTTATCACAGTTTGATGTTTCTTTTAGGTTTAGAGTCATTTTTCTTAATTCAAATTCTACAAAATAAAGTATGTTGTGAATACTGTAATCGTCAATTAGCTGTCACTTATATTAATCGGAAGTTGATGAGGAGTTACGTAGATACACAGAACATACCCATAGAAATGTGCTATATATATATATGTTATAGAAATGTGCTATATATATATATATATATATATATATATATATATATATATATATATATATATATATATATATATATATATATATACATATATAAATATATGTATATATATATATATATATATATATATATATATATATATATATATATATATATATATATATATATATATATATATATATACATATATATGTATATATATACACATATATATATAACACACACACACACACACACACATATATATATATATATATATATATATATATATATATATATATATATATATATATATATATATATATATATACATATATATATATATATATATATATATATATATATATATATATATATATATATATATATATATATATATATATATACATATATAATACATATACATACACTCATACACACACACACACACACACATATATATATATATATATATATATATATATATATATATATATATATAAATATATATATAAATATATTTATAATTATATATATTATTTATTTATTTATTGCAATGCCTTCTTAACTTCCCGGTTTAGTTTTAGGCTTCGTAGTGACAAGCTTTTCCAAAATGCGAAAAAATCTAGAGATTAAGAGGACATTGTGGTTAATAAACACTGCACATGTATCTGGTAATAAGAGACCAATAGATTCTACACACACACACACACGCACACACACACACACACACATATATATATATATATATATATATATATATATATATATTTATATTTGTGGGTGTTTGTATGTGTGTGTGTGTAAATGCTTGTGGAAGTGCATTTCTAATAGCCACAGTGACCTGTAATTTAACGATTTCCTTACAGTTTTTGGACACCCCTTCGTTACGAGTATCGAACCCAAATTGAACAAGTAGAAAACGCACCGAAGTTTCTTCGGCGCCATCGAGTTTTATGTGCAGCGTATAAAGTTGTATGAGCCACGGCCCATGAAGCTTTCAGCCACGGCTTGGTGGTGGCCTGTCCTATAGCGTTGCCAGACGCAGCTTTATGGCTAACTTTAACCTTAAATAAAATAGGAAGCTACTGAGGATAGAGGGCTGCAATTTGGTATGTTTGATGATTGGAGTGTGGATGATCAACAAAGCAATTTGCAGCCCTCTAGCCTCAGTAGTTTCTAAGACCTGAGGGAGGACAGAAAAACTACGGACAGAAAAAGTGCGGACTGACGGACAAAGCCATCTCAATAATCTTCTTTTACAGAAAACTAGCACTCGCTAGGCCCGAGTTCGAGTCTCCGGCCGTCTAATGAAGAATTAGAGGAATTTATTTCTGGTGATAGAAATTAATTTCTCGCTATAATGTGGTTCGGATTCCACAATAAGCTGTAGGTCCCGTTGCTAAGTAACCAATTGGTTCTTAGCCACGTAAAATAAGTAATCCTTCGGGTCAGCCCTGGGAGGGCTGTTAATCAGCTCAGTGGTCTAGTAAAACTAAGGTATACTTGACTTAACAGAAAACTAAAAACGAATAAAGGGACCATATCTGTGCTTGGATGGTGAAGATGGGACCATTTCAATTTGACAGATATATGTATACGTGAGCTGAGATATATTAATATATTTTTTCGTGGCAGAGTGGTGAAGGTTAACCACACCTACTATAATCGAGCGCGAGATCGAATCCTACTACGGGAATCAGGAAGCCCTCAACTGATCCTTTCACTTTGGGCAAAGCTCGTAGTGAAGGACGTACCCTAAAAGTGTCAGAAGTCGAGAAGTTAAGAGGGTATTATGGCTTTCACAAATATGTATGTCTGATAGAAAGTAGTCTGTAGATTATTCTCTCTCTCTCTCTCTCTCTCTCTCTCTCTCTCTCTCTCTCTCTCTCTCTCTCTCTCTCTCTCAGTTTATCTTGACAGAAATGGCAATATTTTTCTTTTTTCTTTAAGTAACGAAGATGTAACGTTTCATGGTTGAAATGAGCAAATATTTAAAGCAGAGTAAAGGACCAGCACGTCAGAAAAATGCAAATTTTCCGCTTCCGTAAAAAGAGAAGGCTAAAAATCTCAGTGTAATGGGAAAATATTATACTGGGACATTCTAATACCTTTGTTTGGTTCTTGTTTATTTAAATTGATGCTAATGGGTTGAGTGCACAATTTTTCCTATAAAAAAATCTTTTAAATTTCGGCATTCCTTTTGAGAATAGCGATATACGAAACTAGAGAAAACTAGATCATGGAAATAGAATGTACCAGACGTCACTTATATTAAAAATCATATACAGTTCTCAAATCATTTTCAGCTGGGAGACTTTGTTAATGATTGATTTTGCCGCCGAAAATATTTTAAGTGGGAAATGTCAAAGACAATCTACTGTAGACTCAATTTTTATCGAAGGTTTTGCGATTTCATTCAGAGGTGAAAGATCTACTTTTGAAACATTAAGTTTCCCTCTGAAAGTCTCTGTTTATGAGTTTTTGCGTTCTGCTTTGAAGCACTACATGATTATGACTTAACGATATGGACATAAAAAGGATGACCTACAGTAATTTCAGTTTATTTTACATTCAATTTACATGACTTATCTAGACTATGAAAAGAGGTTAGTAAGAGAATTATTATTATCTTTTCAAAAACTGCAAATTATACTCTTTCGTTATGCAATTCCTTTCATAGACAAGAAAAAAACATGTATGAATAATAGCATTACTGTTCATTATTTTTCCTTAAAGTCTGACTTGAGAAAAGTACAAATGAAAACAAATTGACAGCAAAAATATCTTTGAAAGACGAATAATCCCAAATCATTATAGTGTCAAAATATCAGCTTCCGAAATTCACTTCTGGCTATCCGAACTTTTCTAGCACTATATTTTCCATTTGTCGCCTTTATACACCATTTAAATAAAATCCGATAAAATTTTGTAAGATGCCGAACTGATTTAGGGTTATGTTAGTGTCAATAATTTTCTGACTGGCCATGAATGGTATTCACCTTATTTCCCTAGTGGCTGACAACTGGGAAGTCCAGAAGAGTAAAAAGCGCCTTTATATGATTAATGCAATTTGATTTAACCCTAGTCATATGTAGGATTTCAGAGAGTATTCTTATTTATTATATTGCATTCACACCAATCACGATTACTGCTACTCTTCTCTTGCCCCCGTAAAATCGAGTTTTAGTTTTAATTCGTGATAAACATGCTTTTACGTTTATGGCCTATAACTCTCCACCTGAATTATTACAGACCATTGATGCATAAATAATTATAAAAGAAAAATTCACACGCACACACACACACACACAAATAAATATATATATATATATATATATATATATATATATATATATATATATATATATATATATATATATATATATATATATAATATATATATATATATATATATATATATATATATAATATATATATATATATATATATATATATATATATATATATATATATATATATATATATATATACAGTATGTATATATATATATATATATATATATATATATATATATATATATATATATATATATATATATATATAATATATATATGATTTTTATCATATCACCGTTATTTATATACAAGGACTGAGCTACAATCGTCGTTTAATATCCAATCTGCTCTACCTCGGAAATAATATGTGTATGTGTATATATATATATATATATATATATATATATATATATATATATATATATATATATATATATATGTGTGTGTGTGTGTGTGTGTGTGTGTGTGTGTGTGTGTACACCGAAGGGGAATTATAATTGATGAGTAGTTCGTCATCTCACGGGCTTCAACCGCCGAACACTATATATACATACATACACACACACACACACACACACACACACACACACATATATATATATATATATATATATATATATATATATATATATATATATATATATATATACACACACCGAGGGGGAATTATAACTGGGAATTATAACTGATAAGCAGTTCGTCGTCTCACGGGCTTCAGCCGCCGAACACGAGAACTAACGACGTTCAGTGAGGCACGACTTACCTCTCTTGATAGCCGGATGGCTTAATAGAGGGTTAATAGAGGTTTATGGCCGAGTTACTGAACGTCGTTAGTTCTCGTGTTCGGCGGTTCAAGCCCGTGAGACGACGAACTACTTATCAATTAAAATTCCCCCTCGGTTTATATATTATTACAGAGGTAGAGCGGATTAGATATTAAACGACATTTGTAGCTTAATGCTTGTATATAAATCACGGTGATGTGATAAAAATTCATTCATAAAAATAGCTACGTGTTTCAAACGCACCAATCGGGCTGTCATGGTGGAGGTGGGTTGATGCCGACGCTAAGCATATGAATTATGCGATCTTAGCGTCAATGTGGCAACCAGACCGTAGGATGAAAGTAAAAATTAATAATATTATTTTCACTTAATGTGACACCATTAAATATTTCATTTAAATTCCGAACAGAAAGATTGCTCTTGGTTCCCTGAAGATGAATTGCCTAAATACTTGCGGTATAATTAGAAAAAAAAAAAAACACTATGAGAATGAATTGTAATGGCTACCTACTCTTTTGAAATAAGATATCATTTTGACAGAGAGCCATTGTTATCGCCAACGAGATAAGCAATCGATCTGTGATATTTCATACAGAAGAATTTTGCATTTTTGAAGCTCGTCGTTAAAAACGTTAAATAACACTATGAAATACTAGATGTATTAGAGCTCAATGAATTAAATCCTTTATTCTTTGACGAGAATGAAAAGTGTGATAAATTCAGTCAAATATTACGCGGCATTGTTATACACTGATTTCAAAGAGGCTGTAAAAAATGAAACGCCCACACACACGAAATGAAAACCTTTCTGGTTAGGGTGGAGTATGATAATAAAGAAAATTCAGGAAACGATAACTTAGAATGCTGGTAGGTGACGGTGAAATAAGAATAGATCTCATCTTTCTGACAAGCTAAAGCAAAATGAGCAACGGAATCTTGCACACGATGAATTTGGTGAAAAGAGGAATTTCAAATATTTGTGTTTATTGGCTTGACCAAATGATTCACAGGTCGTCTTCGCTTGTTAGAAAACGCATATGCACCAAAAACAATCCTTCTTAGTTAAGAGAAAAATGTTTGTATCAGAAAATGTTCCAGTGATGAAAATTTAACAATGCAGCAGCTTGTGAAAACTCAGTGGGCAACCCTTAACAAAGAGATTTCAGACCTAGAATGGCCGAAGATATGCAAATCTATACTCTCAGTTTCTTGGTGGTAGATATCTCATTCTCGTTTACACTCGAGCACTGGGGATGAGCAATCCTTTCTCGGTTCATGTCAGATAGCCCTGGTGTTTTCCACCTTAGTAATAACTACTCGTTGCAAAGCATATATAATGTCAAATACATGACTTTGATTTAGAGACAATAGGAAAATACTCCATAAGGTAAATAATTGTTAGGAACGTATGTAGAACAAAAAGTAACAGTGATAAAAAATCTGCATATTTAATGAGAATTTCTTTTTTTGTTCAACTCTTATGAAAGTTTGATCTTTACGAATGACAGTGCTTATTCATTTGTACAGCTTACTTCAACATTTTACTGAAAACTCACTTTAATATCCTTCTATACCTTATATTTCTTTAATAAAATCAATAACCTATCACCAAATGATTTCAATATTGCTATACTCTGGTTAATATTTGTTAAGTGGTGTAGCTGCTTAGCGCCATTTACGAGCGGTGCCAAACTTGCCATTCCAAAGGAAAAAACACGAGAAAATAGAAGCTATTCGTTGAATATACATCTTCTAATCGCTATTGTTTCAAAACATGCTCCGATCATGGTAAAGAAAACAGTAGCATAAAAGTTGCCGCATCAAGGCTGGGTATTTCATGAGCTTCTTCTGTCATAATGGATTCGTAACACCATTTTCATCACGGATGGTCAGGGTTCCTCAAAAACAGCCCATGGTATTCAATCACAATAGACTATTTACAATGTTTCAAAATTCCCTTAACCTCCCACATATTTTGATTTTAAATGTTATAACTATTTTTTTATTGTAAATAATTAAATGGATTTTTTTTTCATCTTAGTAAAAACAACAACGTGCAGGATTATTCTCTAAAGAACACTGAAATGAAAAACACAATAAGCTTTGCTTGTAGACATTTCATTATCTGAGAAACTTAACCCTTCTGTTCTGCTAAGAGTCTTTTTTGACCTGAAGCGATTTTGCACTAGCACATCTCTCTTATTTCTTAAGATCAAAGCTTTATCCTCCTTGACTTTCCTGAATTAGGAGGGTATCATGTTCCCTGAGTTTGGTAAATTTGTTCCCAGTAGTTAATGTGCAACAAAAAAGTAACATCTAATCTGTTAGGGTCAAAACTGGCCCATACCTATTTTTTGCTATAGTTGTTCTCAGTTATTCACTAACGGCAATAAAAATGTTATAATTATAAGACTCGTGGAGAGTCGTTTAGGAATCTTTGGGATGACACACATGGACGTCCTACAGTTCGAGCTACGTCTTTAGAAGCATTTTTGAAATATTCCAGGTTCACTAGATTTAATGATAAAGAAACCAAAGTACGGAGGAGCTCCAATGGCAAGCTTGTTCCTATTAGAGATGCTTGGAATACTCGGGCGGAAAGACTCTCTCTGGTGTATAATATATTGTCAACTGTTACTATAGATGAGCAACTGATTCCTTTTAGCGGAAACTGCCCATTTAGGCAATATACACCACCAAAACCTGATAGATATGGGATCCAAATCTGGGCAGCATGTGTTGCAGAGAGTAGTCATCTTTGGAATGCTGAAATTTACACTGAGCGTAAGAAGGCGTTTGTAGAATGCGTGCAGGGGAAACGCGTGGTGTTGCAACTTACAGAAGGCCTCAAAGGTAGAACTGTAACCTGTGATAACTTTTTCTGTAGCTTAAGTTTAGCTAAGATACTGAAAGTGCGCAAACAAACTACTGTTGGAACTGTTAGGGAAAATCAGCAATAAGTCCCAACAGAATTCTGTAACCCTAAAAGAAGGGCCAGATATTCTACCTTTGAAGGGTACCATGATGATAATATCATTATTTCATATTGCCCAAGAAAAGGGAAAACTGTAGTATTGTTAAGTAACAAGCATGATTGTGTTACTTGTAGTGATAAAGAAGAAAATAAACCTGACATAATTGAGTTTTACAATTCAACTAAAGGGGCAGTGGATGATTTAGACAAACTTGTGGCAACTTGTAGGTTAAAGAGTCAGACAAAGAGATGGCCTGTGGCCTTGTTTGATAACCTTATGGATGTGTCTGCATATAAAGCTTTTGTACTTTGGAATATTTTGCAGCCTAACTGGAAGGCAAAAGCTATCTTCAAAAGAAGAATCTTTCTTCGTGAACTTGGACTGGCCTTAGTCCAACCACTATTATCCTCAAGGGTATCTTCGCCTAGGATGCCAAATGCCCAGCGAATTACTGAAATGGAAAGACCAACTATAAATACTAACCATTCTCAATCTCAGGAAAGAGCCGTAAGGAGACAGCGTTGTTATATGTACAAAAACGACAACAAAAAAACAACAATTTGTTCCGTCTGCCAAAAAACTACATGTAAGCGGCATGGAGTAGCAATGTTCAAATGCAATAATTGCTACTAAATCCTAGTCATCAATAAGGCAGGGTGGCTGGGGTCAGATTGACAGTCACTTCCTTGTAGTAGACCTTGGGCATGCAAACTAATCAATAAAATACTTTGTACGGCAGAACTGCCAGGAATTACGGGACGGGTCTATGTTGACCCGGAACAGACTAGATGTTACAAAAATTTAACAGAACAGAAGGGTTAAATATCAACACAAGAGCCCGAAACTGTCTTTGTGTTTAATATTGATTATTTAAAACTAAGCTCACGACGAACTTAATATCGTATCAGCAAAAGTGGTCAGCTGTGACCACACCTCGGCCCTCACGATGTATTACATTGAGTTATTACAAATTATAGCAAGAAATTTTAAGCAAAGTATTAAAAAGTGGGCTGAGAAAATTACCCTTGATCGAATGGTTTCACCAACAGATGGCGAAGATGTGAAATTTTTCCGTAGCACCCAAAGTCCCACGGAATTAAGTGTCACTTACATAAGTTCTGTGTGAATTTCTTCCGAAATTAAGAAAATACAATGTCTAATATAGTAATATTAATTTTCTTTGTGTCTGGAGCGTAATATTATTCACAGAATTCTCTTTGATAATGAATAAACATATCCTCTACAAAACCTTTGAAAAATTCTAGTTGACTACTGAAAAGCATAAACAGGCCATTTTTGTTTATTAGAGGCGAAATTAAAAGCAATTGCTATGTAACAGCACAAAGGTGGACACATTCTGACACTAATTACCTGATCCAAAAGTAAAAAAAAAAAAAAAACAACCAAGTTTATTCGTGACCAAATTACGTGTTCCGTGTAGCATTGTTTAGTACATAATGCGAAAAGAAAGCTTTTACTCAAAGATTAAACTGGGAAAATCAATAGAGGAACTGAACCATTTCGAGACATATAGCATAATCAGTACGAAAGGGTTTGCCCTCGTTATGATGTAGTGGCTTATTCACAAACGTATTTTTCGCCCCAAAACGAATCTTTCAAAAGATTTCATTTGGAACTGACCGAGAGTTTTTAGGAATCGAAACGCTAAAAGCTTTTTGTATAGCAGTTGCATTTCCATAGCCTTAGTGAATAGTTTTTATATTTTTTTTCTAAATTCATTCCAAATTTAAAGTAACAGTGCATAATATAAAGCCCCCATGTGAAAAAGCAGTGAGACTTCGTAGAAATATCACACCGACCGCCTGAATGGAGTGCATCTTTTATATAAAATAGAAACTTTAACTTTATCTACTGTATAATGATTAAATTCATAGGGCAGAGTAATAATCTTAATGTTACATTATTATATTTCTGCATAATAACTGTTAATTAAAAAGTGATGTCTTATGAGAACATTTCTCATTATGATCATCAGTGATTGTAAACGAATATGGAGACCACTCAATAAAAGTCACTTAAGAGTATACAGGTAATGGTGATACTGGGAATAGCATCGAAGTTTAATTAACCTTAAGATTCTCAACAAAGAAAAGAGGAACTATAGCAAATTTTGTTCACTTTTCCATAGATAAATAATATGATAAAGATAAATAATATGATAAAGATAAATAATATGATAAACTGAATTTTGTAAAGTAATTGCGATACAGGCTTTTATTCTAAATTATTCTGCCATGTAAAAAGCTGATAAAATCCAGTGAAATCGAAAGGCTAAATTTCCTAGTTGCAGATGACGCATATTCTGTCGAAGCATTAATATTGTTTATACACACATTCCTAGCACATTTTAAATAACTAAACGTTATTTCATGTCATTAATGAAAGTTTGTGTGAATTATAGTCTTATTTAAATAACATGAAGTTTTAAAGAAATTATGAATCCAGACATTTCAAACGATATATATATATATATATATATATATATATATATATATATATATATATATATATATATATATATATATATATATATATATATATATATATATATATATATATATATATATATATATATATATATATATATATATATATATATATATATATATATATATATATATATATATATATATATATATATATATATATATATATATATATATATATATATATATATATATATATATATATATATATATATATATATAAATATATATATATATATATATATATATATATATATATATATATATATATATATATATATATATATATATATATATATATATATATATATATATATATATATATATATATTAATTTATCGCAGTTTTCCTGGAAGAGAAAGTATACATCCAGTCATAATGAGAAAGAGGTGTTACTTAATCTAGCAGCTTCTGGAAAAATTTAGCAAAGGAGGAACTGGGAAATTTGAATATTTTTATTAGTCTAAGCTCCATAATTCTTTCCCAAAGAATTTCCTGATAATCATATCGAAAAGTTTTGTCATAAGGTAAAGAATGAAAGGCTTAAGAAAAGGTTCATAGAAATTCTTCACAGAATTTTGTTCTGTAGCAACCATTAATTTTCAGCTTAAAAGAATTCCATCTACACTATGTCTCTCTCTCTCTCTCTCTTTCTTTTTCTTCCCCTTCCTTGTCTTGTAAATTCCCAGCTTCATCTAACACTCCACACGAAGGAACATGTTTCGCTACATGTTACTTATTTTCACAAAAACTCTAGAAAGCCTACTACTGGTTCTTTTCGGCGGTTTGGCACAATGCCAACTCGCTCAGTTTTTTGTTTTCATTTTGTAACCAAGGAAAGCTAACGACGCCCGG
>NC_089783.1:11676781-11679281 GCF_040412425.1 Macrobrachium rosenbergii | reverse complement strand
GATGAATGGTTTTGATGGAGAGGGAGAGATTTCTAAAAATACATTTTAAATCTTTGAGAGGTGTCTAATGGATAAGTCTACTTTTGATGGAGGGGAGATTTGATTAGGTTTCCTTTTCTTTTACTTTTCTCATCGGTTTCCAGTGAATACCATTGATAGGTAGGGAGAGGGTTTCAATGATGCATACGTTTTATTTGTTCAATATGTAAATAATACATTTGACTGGGAGGTATTTTGTTCATATCGGCGTAACCGCTCTATCCTCCTTCTCTATCTACCACCCGCTTCCCCCACCCACGAAATCTCCCTGACTACGCCAGCATTCATAGACCGTCTTACTCGCCCTAGAGCAGTGATCATGAAACATGGTTATTTTAAAATTCCCCTCACCGACAAACGAAGCCTTAAAATGCACACCTTTCAGAACATTTTATACTCAAAATGACTTTTTCTTTCTTTTCACAAAATATTTGCATAAACTCCTGTTACGCCCCGTATAAAGTCAAAGAGTTATTATTCATTCCCAATAACTTTCCTCTGCTCCTTGTCATATAAGGTAATATATATTCAGACACAAACATTAATCATTCTTCAGTGTCGGTATTTTCTTCTTCTAAGTCAAATTAAATATCTATTTCAGACCACGGTGAACTGAATATTCAAGACACAAGGAACCAGAAGTATAGCTGAATGCAGGGAAAGGAATAACATCACCACTTTTATTATTATTAGTAATTGTTCATGAAACATTGATCAATTTTGATATATATATATATATATATATATATATATATATATATATATATATATTTATTATATATATATATATATATATATATATATATATATATATATATATATATATTTTCATGAAAAAAACGGTATCATTTGGCAATAATAAATCTCTTTCAAGTGATGTATACAAGTACGGTTTAAAACTGCTCTCTAAATCGGCTGATGTTCATATTCAAAATTCTGTAAAAATAGTCACATTACGTAATAAATAGAGAATTCGTGTATCAGTGAAATACTGGAAAAGTTTATACTGTAACCTGTAACCTAAGAAAATCAGCGGAGCGTCTAAAACGAAAAATAAATAAATGATATAAATTTAAGACTCGAAAAAATCTGAGATAATTCGTTTATGACAGAAACTATGGAGAGCAAGAATCAGGCTAGGTAAATGACCTTTGAAAGTCAAATTTGGTATAAGTTCTTGATGTCCCCTTGCTCCATTTTTGTTAAGAATCCTGGAACAGGGGATCAGTGACCTATCCTCCTCACGCATGAGGACAACGAGTGGCATTGGAGCATAATGCTCTTTGAAATATTATCTCCTTTGTCCATTTTCTTCGTGAAAGAGAGAATCCGAAAGGTAGGAAGCACTTATGAAAAAATAGAGGGTAACGAAATAATATGGAATTCAACAGCAAGTATCTACAGCGACTTGGAATATGGGAATTTTTTATACTTTAGAACAGTGGATATATTATTGTACGATAGTTTCTTAAAATAACAGAGTAGAGCGCTCAAGCGTTGCTGCATAACCGCCAAAATTTTATACATACTGACCGTCTACATTTTGTCTTAATTTGTAATGGGCTCCAGATTACAGTAAAATCCTTACCACTGGTTTGGCTTATCCGTTTAAACTAAGCATACTAATCTACAATTTGGATTCTAGATCATTCACCCAAGCATCCGCTGAATGACGTTCAATTTATTTATCTTTTTTCCAAACTGTACCGTATACTGTAGCGTGAAGTGAAAGGTACTAAACAGATCAACATGCTTTAAATCTAATGCAACTCCAATGGAGATGTCTACGTGTAAAGCACTTAAGCATTATGATTTTGAAGTCACCCCCCTCTCTCCCTTCTCTCTCTCTCTCTCTCTTACACTCTCACACGTATGCATGTATTCATATGGCACACATTATATATATATATATATATATATATATATATATATATATATATATATATATATATATATATATATATATATATATATATATATATATATATATATATATATATATATATATATATATATATATATATATATGTTTGTGTGTGTGCCAGATTCTAAACGTAATGATAAGAGAAATGTTGCTCTTTTGTATAAAGATATGTGCGATGGAGGAGGCTGTAAGAAGCACCAGGGCTTAGACAATGAAGAGTATGTTCGGATCAAGAGTTATTTGTGAGTAAGGTTATGTGTGAATCTTGGAAGTGAAGGAAAAAAATTTCATGCGGCATATATCGACCTGGACGACGCTTGTATTAGAACTGATAGTGATGCAATATGGGGGCGGTTGGAAATGCACGTATAAAAGGTTATTGCTGAGAGGTTTTTGATATTCTTACAATGGAAGTGGTGTGCATATCAGAATAGTTTTAAATCCTTCCAGACGGATGATGACGAATGTTTGCAAATAATATATTACTGATTGAGGATAGTAAAGATAAATCGCAGAGATGGCTGAAAGAGTTCGAAA
>NC_089783.1:11606781-11671781 GCF_040412425.1 Macrobrachium rosenbergii | reverse complement strand
TATATATATATATATATATATATATATATATATATATATACTCGTATATATACATATATATATTATTAAAGGAATTTAACGGAATGCACAATGGAGCCTCCTTTCCTCTCACAGGTAGCTTTTCTGACAAGTTGATGGTGTAGCAGTGGGATTAGGCGTTAGAGTTCTGCTTGCTAACATGCAAATGGCTACCGTGGCCGAGAGGACATTCAGGACCAACCAGAAAACAAAAGAATGTCAGTGACGTCTAGAGACTTGATATTTTAGCTGATTTTCTCTCTTATAAAGAGGAATAAGGGAAACAAAATAAAAGGTATTAAAGAGTTTTGTAACTTACGCCAAAAGAATTAATGGTGTGGAACCTGCGTTATTTTCAAGAGAATATTTTCGCATACATTCAGGTACTTACCTTCAACCTCGCCGACATCGTTAGGCCTCAGCTGGAGGAAATGAGTAAAAATGTAAATAAAAGTTAATGGCGTGCACTGACGTTAAGCGAAACAGAAGAAAATCAAATTAACACTGTTTTTTTAGCTATGGTTATAACGAATGACCTTTTTTGCGATTTAAGTCAAGAACTGCTAAAAATCAAGAGAAGAAGGAGAGGAAGGGAGATTTCCATGGCAGCCTTCAGACCTGCAAATTGATGCTGCTCAGAAAGAGAGACCTTCATAAGAATTTCAATGAGCTGTTAGCTCATCCTTTGATTCTGCTGCCTAATGAGAAAACTTGAGAAACTAATTACCTGGAAAGCATCTGGGCAACGAATCAGGAAGTTAAACTCGTTGGAAGTCTCCAAAATTCCATTACTCAGTTTGTAGAGTTTTTCATTAGATGAACTAATTATGTAACCCTTAGTTCGCCTATTATCTGGGTCTGTGTTATTTCTGACGGGACGCATTAAGAGCATGGTAAGAGCATGGTACACTATGGAAAGTCGTTTCAGGAAAATTTGATTTGACATAAAATATATCTAGCATCACTGACCAACATTCAATTTTTAGCTTGTTTGTTAATCTGGTGTGTATTGCGTAAAGGCACCGTAATTCTTAAGAATCCACTTTATTCTCAGATATGTTGGTAACTTGCGTTTGCATGTACTATTTAACCAGTTTTTATTATGCTTAGAACTATTGTCTTCCCAAAAATGAACTATGCTTAAAGGTAAACTCTATCGATTTTTACAGGGAAATAATTGTATACAACGCCCATTAAAGTGTATATTTAATGCTTATGTCAAATAGCGATATTAGCTTACTGAATTCGTTTCTTCATATATTTTGTAAAGCATATCAAGAAATGTTAGATTACATTAACTTGAAAAAAACCGGAGGATATTCGGAATATCAGCAGGGACATATTAAGCTCCAAGGGAGTGCCAAAGGTCCAAAATGCAATCCTCTGTTACTTGGGGAAACTCAACATTATGCTTGGTATCATATTTCTATGTTACCATTATAACATATGGATAAAAAGAACATACTTGGAAACTTTTCCCTCTTCAAATAGTAACCATCAAGAAAGGTTACTCGTGAGCTTGCTTATATATATATATATATATATATATATATATATATATATATATATATATATATATATATATATATATATATATATATATATATATATATATATATACATATATATATATATATATATATATATATATATATATATATATATATATATATACAGTATATATATACGTGTGTGTGTGTGTGTGTTTTTCAAGGAGTTTCTCTCTCTCACAATTTTTGTTGTAGGCGATCGCCTTTGTGGCATTAACTTCTGTGATGCAGACTTTTTCATATTTCCTGATTTCTGCTTCTAATACTTCTGGATAAACAGGGGGAGTCGTGGTGGGTTTTCCATTTATTTAAAATTGCTATGGGCCGTTTCGCCTGAATATCAGTCTTTTTCAAGCAGAACTAATACATTGAGATTCTCCCTTTCTGTTTATGCCAAGCCATCGGCTGTCAGTGGCTTATGGGACTTGCTAAAGCTTTTATTTACAATGTTTAATTTACAATACATTAGGGTGGTTAGTAGTTAACATGATATTTATATAATGGTTATTACAATATATATATGATGTGATAGGTAATAGTTTTATGTTCTATTTCTATTTCTTATGTTTCTTATGAAATTTTCGATTTCCTCGGCTGTGGCATTTGGATTTGGGTGTGTCGCTGTTCTCCGGGGTGACCTTAACCCTGGTTTTTGGACCGGACAGAGGGTAAACTTCTCTCGGCTTCCAGCTGTGTGTTTAAACTTGGCATAATTGTGGCTACGCATACTGCTTCTGTGATTGTTATGTACCGATATGAATTGCATCTGTATTTTATTTTAGTGTTGTCTATCAAGTCTTGTAGTAATGGATTCTTGTCATGTTTGTCTGTACAGTGTTGGAAAATGGCTCCTGCGTTTCTGTGTGCAAGTAATTTCCGCCTGAAAGTAGTGGATGTTCTGCCAATGTAATTTTCTCTGGAAGGACTACATTCCTCCTCGAGGCAAATAAATTCATAAACTACATTGGTAGTCATCTCCTTCGGTGTGGGTGTGCATGAGCTATTTCTTACTCGTATGTGTATGTCGGTATAAGGGGCTCATGGTTTGATTCTCTTCCTAATAATCTTCTTGATTATGTTGCTGCTGTTGTTATATTCATTGTCAAAGTTAGTTTGGTATGGTTATCTGTCGTCCTGTCTTCTGGTCGTGTTGGTCTGGGGTGGTGTCTTGCTTGTAGTATCGGTCAAAAAACTTGCGAAATTCTGATTGTGTCATGTTGTCTTCAAATCCGTTGTTAGTGATTAGCTGTTGTATTCTGTCTAATTCCAGGTGTGTCGTCTTCCACCTGTTGCAGTGGGTGAAAGCCCGTTGTACATATGAACGGATTGCAGACCGTTTATAGGCCTCAGGCAGCGTCCGATGTTGGCAGCCTTTGTGTGTACCTGTGTGTTATATTTGTTGGTTTCGGTGTGTACTAGTAAATCTAAAAATGGAAGTTTCTGGTCTAAGCCGTGTTCTATGGTGAAGTTTAGTACGGATTTTCTGTGAAGATGTTTTTTAAAGTCTGAATATCTTGTCTATTATTTGTTGCAATGAAAATGTCGTCGATGTATCCTGTGTGACTAGATCCTCCACTGCTTCAGAGGTAATACCAAGGAGGATTGAGAAATACAGAAGAGTCGAGGATAAAAAAAAGGATGGCTTCGGTTTTTCTGGGAAATCCTTTGGCAAGACATACGCCAGTGTTTCTTTTGATAAACCCGCTGCCATTATATGAATACAGAATGAAGATGTCTTGGTCCGAGCTTCAGGACGGCGCAAAATGTTTTTTACGGAAGGAAATGTTGCCTTACAGCCAAGAGGCAGCTTTTCTTAACTTTGGGCCTCACATAAGAATGCAGAAAGAAGGCACTTTTTTCTGGCTTCCGAGTAATATATTACATCTTAGGGTCGGAACTTGACATCTCGAATAATTTTATTTCAGTCTTTTGACAATAGGGATACATTAGGACGAGATATAGATCCGATGAACGCAAAATATTTTTATGAAATAGAAGTACTTTATGCTTGAAAGTGCCATTGACTGGTAATGAATTAGTGTGTTATGGATGGAATAGCGAGAGAGAGAGAGAGAGAGAGAGAGAGAGAGAGAGAGAGAGAGAGAGAGAGAGAGAAACTTACATAAAGTTTTAAGATGGATGTTTATATAGATAGATTCTTTTGTTAATATAGGAATGTATATAACGAACTTTCCCGAGGGAGAGAGAGAGAGAGAGAGAGAGAGAGAGAGAGAGAGAGAGAGAGAGAGAGAGAGAGGGACATATTCCCATTTTACAAACATAACTTAATTTAAGGCATTTGTTTTATGCAACTCTTTTTCACTTTGAAATATACATAAAACATATTCTTCCTGTGAGAAAGATTGTCCATTAGAGAAGTATGTCACATTGACAATCCAACCACTCGATTGCATCGTATCTATTTTAATCCCCAAAACCATCTTCTATCTGTGATAATCAACTGACTATCTCACCAATTCTCACCGTCTTAAATGACAGGTAATGAAAATTTCTTACGTCCTCTATATTTTCCAGAAAAAAACATATGTTAAGAGTTAGGTTAGTTTTAAATGTACTAAAGAAAAATAGATGAATTCCTCTGTAAGTTTTAAACACAATTATTTCCCCTTTAATTCATGGCTTTATATCGTCTTGAACATCTAGATCATTAAAATACGTTTCAAAACATTTTGCAAAGCATTTAAAACAATGTTTTTTTCTCGAAGTGAGTCTTCTATAGATTCCCAATCTCAATCTTCTTATTTTTACTCTTCCCTTTCCTTTCAGGCCCTCTTCCTTTCGCTATTCGTGATCCTCTACCCTTTTCCGAAGTTTTTTGTTAGCAGATACGTGTATCTGAAAGTTAGTTGCTTGTCTCAGTACAAGAAATAAATATGCTATCAAATAACTGCTAGCTACCGTCCGAGGTGTATAGGTTTGCTTATCCAATTGCACGATGTTTAGAGATAGGCAGGTATGGACCCGAGATGATTAATTTTGTCTTACCTAAAAGAAGGTTTAAAACACAAACACACACACCTTCTCTCTCTCTCTCTCTCTCTCTCTCTCTCTCTCTCTCTCTCTCTCTCTCTCTCTCTCTCTCTTGTTAACTGGTACAAGGAGATCACTGGCAAGGCCTTCCTTATTCCTCAAGACATCATGGATAACCCACGTTGATGACAACTTAACAAACGCCATTGTTTTTCATGTCTTTCTTTATGTCTCCTGCAAAGGGGCCATCTGCATCTGGGGTACAGTTATTCAGTTCGAAACTTAGATTATCAAATTTATAATATATAAAAAAAAAAAAAACGTCAAAATATATTCTCTTATTTTTGTGCCGAACTATTGTACTTCAGGTCAATATGATGAGACTTAAGATGGCCGGTGATGAATGTTATGTTATTTCTCTGTTTGCTAATAGATGGCTAGGTGACCTTTGGTAGGCCAAAAAACGGCGTTATGGATTTTATATTTTTAAACAGGGGTCGTTTTTGAGCTGGTTACGGTTACAGAGGTTGTTTGATATAGATTTTCGGTGTTTGATTTTTTCTTTCATATTTTGAAAGCTTAAGGTTTACTGAAGTAAGCAAAGAACCATTTGGATGTAAATTCCTATAAAAAATGTAGCGAAATTCCAGTGAAAATTAAAATTACAAAAAAAAAAAAAATGGTTGTATATCAAATGAGATGAGTCAGAAGAGAAATCTCTCAGCAGTCCACATTATTGCCTCTGTCCCGTGTGCAGAAGATTCTATGACGCCTGAGATGTCCAAGAAAAAATGCCCTCTTAACTTCGCTAATTCTTCGCGCTTTTTTGGATATGCTTGTAACTACGAAGCCAATAGATCCAAAGGGAAGAAATTGAAGAGCCTGTGACGGCCGGCCGCGGGAATCGAACCCGAGTTACCTTAACACAAGGAGGTCACGTTGCCAACCTGACCACGAGAAGCATATCCAAAAAAGCGCGAAGAATTAGCGAAGTTAAGAGGGCATTGTGGCTATTAGAATTATATATGTGTCTGGTAAAAGTGACCAGTAGATTCTGCATATATATTTCAGCCTAAAAAGCAATAAAAACGATTGCCCACTTGGCTACGATGGTGAGGATGGGTCTATTCCAGCTCTAATAAATATATCTGAAAATGACAGGTATATATATGTACGAGAGGTGATAGACTTTTATCCTTCTCGTGGTCAGGTTGGCAACGTGACCTCCTTGTGATTAAGGTAACTCGGGTTCGATTCCCGCGGCCGGCCGTCACAGGCTCTTCAATTTCTTCCCTTTGGATCTATCAGCTTCGTAGTTACAAGCATATCCAAAAAAGCGCGAAGAATTAGCGAAGTTAAGAGGGCATTGTGGCTATTAGAATTACACACACACACACATATATATATATATATATATATATATATATATATATATATATATATATATATATATATATATATATATATATATATATATATATATTTGAAAAGCTCATAGGTCACAAGTATTTTATGAATTACAATACACAGTAGATGTTTGATTAATAAGTGTGGCTAAAGGTATTGGGAAGAACCTTGAGAGGATGATGAGCTGTTGTCTAGCGCGTTTCCTAATTAATAAAACTGTATACGTATTAAATACATCAGGTATTCTCGAGCCATGAGAACATCCCTGACTCGCGACAAGACTTTGTGAGAGGTTGTTCAGTTTGTAATGTGTGTAAGCCATCGAGTGTCGTTTCCTATTCCCAGTGGACCATTTTCTAGGATCCATAAGGACCTATTGTCCAATTTCTGTGAAACTAGTTATGGCCATAGGCACTTGTTGGTGGTTGTAGACGAATTAACTAGGTTGTAGAGATTTTTCCTTTGAAGCATAAAACAGTAGAGGAGGTGGCAGCCGCATTCTTTAATGGATATATTTGTTGTTATGGGGTTCCTGAGGTGCTGATTACAGATAATGGGAGAGACTTTGTGAACAAGATGTCAGAGTGTCTTGCTGATGTATTGGGCATTCGCAAAGTCACTATTATTCCCTATAGACCAGAAGCTATTGGCTATGTGAACGGGCAAATAGGAAGGTAATTGAGGCTCTCAGAATTACTGTAGGGAGCAATGATATAAATTGCATCAATTCTATGGTTAGTGATACCATTGGAATGTCCCCCAATGAAGCACTGTTTGGCTACCCAGTGCGGCGCTTGTCCAATTTACCACGTATTCCATCGGATGAGGATACAGTTAAATAGCTGATCTCTACTGCTAAGGAGAGATATGAGCGACTTGCATTGAAAACTCAGGGTATGGTTGACAGGAACAATTCAAAGCCAGAAAGAGTTTAAGTTGCCGTGGGAGATAGGGTTTTTGTGAAAATAAATGTTAGGAATCAGTTGAATTATAAACTAGGTCCTAAATTTGAGGGTCCTTTTTGGGTTGTGGAAGTAAAGATGGGGAATAGATTTGTTGTTCAGGATGAAAATACGGGAGTGTCTCAGTTGACACATATATCTAAAATTAAAAAGACGGGTTAATGGGAATCTTGTGGGTTAATTCCTGTGACATAATGTGGTTTCTGATCGTTTTTTTTCTCTCTTTTGTTTTTTTAATGGGCTTTAAAAAGTGTGTAATTTGTAGTTTTTTTTTTGAACTAGGGAGGACGTCTGTCCGTAGAGTTGTACAAATGTTTAATAGTCCGAGTTCATTTTTTTTTTTCTTTTTTGCTGTGGTTGTTTTTCTTTCCTTTCCACATATGTGCACCAATAATGTCTGAGAGGGGAAAACTTTGTTAAATTAGATGCAAAATACCATAGAGTTTTATAGATACATGGGTTTCTCTTCTTTCTTTGTTTATTTGCTTTCTCACCAAATATATCTGTTACACAATCGAGAGGAAATTTCATTGCTTACCTTTTTCTACAAAGTCGAGAAGTCCCATTTGTTGGTAGCTTGATAGTGACTGCATCAAAAAGGCTACTAGTAACGTACAATCGTACATACACACATGCATTCTCTCTCTCTCTCTCTCTCTCTCTCTCTCTCTCTCTCTCTCTCTCTCTCTCTCTCTCTCTCTCTCTCTCAGGTCTACAGCAAAACAAGCTTTACCCCAAAAAATTTATTTGACAATAATCTAACATAACTGGATTCCAAGAAACAAGAGATGAAATAAAATGGAATACTAATGTTCACCCATTGATCAAACATTAAAGTCCGTCCACCTCATTCAACTAATTGTTCTCTTTAAGGCCTCCTCCCACAATAGGTCAAAATAAGTCAAAGTCCAGTGCATTCACAATGAGTATATCATTAACCTCTTTCTCAGCGAAACTTCTGAAGAAGTCAAACAAAATCATTTTTAAACAAATGCATAAAATAAAGATATGGGAATTCCTCCCATGTTATCTATAAAGCACACACAATGTAATAATGGTCAAATTCAAGTGAAAAGATCAATCTACAGTTTGGGAAATCTAAAATACTTCCTACCTCCAAACAGCAATGTTCACAATTCTTAATCAACAGGTCTCAAACCACTGAAGACCTCTAATAATATTTGGTGTTGGTCTTCAAGTGACAAGTTTTTTGATAACTAATCCTTCACACCCTGGGACTCCACCCAAAAGAAACGCACATACTTACTAAATAACCAGAACCTGGACATTTCCGGCGAACGCACTCACGAAGTCTTGTTGCGAGGCAGGGATGTTCTCACGACTCGAGAGTACCTGATGTATTTAACACGTATACAGTTTTGTTAATTAGGAAACATGGCAGACAACAGTTACTCATCCATATGCTCAAGGTTCTTCCCAATGCCTTTAGCCACACTTATTAATCAAACGTCTACTGTGTATTGTAATTCATAAAATACTTGTGACCTATGAGCTTTTCAAAATATATATATATATATATATATATATATATATATATATATATATATATATATATATATATATATATATATATATATATATATATATATATATATATATATATATATATATATATATATATATATATATATATATATATATATATATATATATATATAAATATATATATATATATATATATATATATATATATATATATATATATATATATATATATATATATATATATATATATATATATATATATATACATATATATATATATATATATATATATATATATATATATATATATATATATATATATATATATATATATATATATATATATATATATATATATATATATATATATATATATATATATATATATATATATATATATATATATATACATATATATATACATATATATATATATATATATATATATATATATATATATATATATATATATATATATATATATATATATATATATATATACATATTGAACTTTGGTGGAATATTCGAGCCAAGCAAATGTCTGAAATTTACTATGGTAACTGGCTCAGATATTGTAATGAAAGATTAAAAACTAAGTTTATAATAATTTTCGTGAAATTAATTTCAATACCTCATCGGTAAAATATTCTTTCTTGCAATGTGAATGCTGTTTACGATAGATGTGATTAATCGACTTACACTTTAAGAAAGTATAAAGTTTTCTTCTTCAAGTGTCTGCTGGTTTGACATTCTCATGAATTAAAAATAATTTTTTTTATAATGGATATATGGGAAAAACACTGGGCACTGGTATATTATTTTCCAGAATTGCCCAATTTATATACATTCTCATAATAGAATTTTCAATCCTAAAATTTCTTTGCTTGTCAAATATTTTTTCTTGATTCAACTAACCATCTCTAAAACTTCGGATGAAAATAGCTTGGTGAAACGGAAGGTATATGTGTGAGAGGGTATCCATTGAGAGAGAGAGAGAGAGAGAGAGAGAGAGAGAGAGAGAGAGGGAGAGAGAGAGGTTTTTGTTCCGTTTGGGTTATTTAATGAGTAGAGTCCACAAGTCTGAAAGATTTCTTTTTCGTGAACAAGGTTCTGAGATAAACACCTACAATGATTACGGAACAATAATTTAATGAACAAAAGTTACCCCGTATTGCCAGTCACAATTAATACAACGATCAGAATGAAAGTTCTTCCTTGTTTCTGTCCCTCGCTTTACGATAGGGAATGAATGATTTATAGTATATTTTTCAAAGATTTTACGTACGTGAATTTAGAAACCTGCATGTTCTCATGATTAAGTTCACTATTTTCATATTTTGAGACTATCGGGCTCCAAACTCTGTTATCTTTTATAGAATGTGAATTTAATTGTTTTGTCATTTGTATGTAACGAGTAAGAGAGAGTTAGCTATGGGTTTTGTAAATCTGCATTGCCTTTAGCCTATTTAAGCAACTGTTTTATTTAATAAAAAATCAGGTACATTCTCACACTAACTTTCGGCCAACCATATGTAATTTCTGTGATTGTAACTAGGGTTATTTCTGCAACCTCATGCCATCCATATGCTAATTATTTCTTCTCAAACTGACTTTGTCCCCACTGGCATCTCATTTCTAATTTTGATATTCTACACCGTCAACGAAATATTGAAATTTGAAACTAACATATGATACAGAACTGTATTGCTACATATTTGAGAAGATCATTAATATTTATTCTATCTATCTAAGCTTCATTTCATTTAACTTTTAAAAAGGATAATACGTACCAATGTGTTCCAGCAAGTGTCGTAAATATTTCATATAACCATTAATAAGGTTTCTTGAGAATTTTGATGATGCAATACATTTCACTCCCCAAACTGCATTAATGTGATAGCAGAGACTATTTTTACGAAATTAATGTCGCATGAGTTTCTCTAAATCAGATACTAAATCTGAATTTGAATATTCACTCTGGTCACAGCCGTTAGAACTCTATTCACACATGCTCATTGAAATGCTATTTTTCACGACTGGCATCTGTCGAGATCGCTCCAACAGGTCATAACAGCCGAGTTGACAACTATTCCAAAAACACTTTGAGAGCAAGTTTCTTTCGTATACCTCCTATTTACTGGTTTAGTTTTGATCATTCACTTAAAACGTTGAACGACATTAATAGTTGGTTGGATGTAAAGACATTTAGGTAAATTTTTAGAGTACCATTAATCTCAATAGATTTTGAACGCTGATGAAAAGGTACAGAACACTCATGACTCAAAAATTATACATTGCCAGTCCTTTATTTCTTAAAAGCTGTTGGTAAAATTAACAAAATTTTGCCTGTTTATTAATATGGGAGACTGCAAAGCAAGTTCACTGTAACACGCAGTTTATAGCTGAATTAGTTCAATGGTTCTTGCCGCTGTGTTTTGGTTTTTACCCAGTGTCCTCCTCATCCGCCAGACGTTCAAAGTTGAAAGCGAGGAGGCGAAGTACTCATTGCCTTAACCCCTTCCGTCATCCTACTGATAATGAATTCTGGTGCTCATCTCCAACAAAGCCACAATTTTCGGTTGTGGATCTAGCGCGTACCCGGAAAGGTGTCAACCTCCGGAGCAATGTATACTTGCATCCTCAGGTCGAAGCCAAATCCAAAGACCACTATCTGAGTTAGCTGGATCTGTTGTTCATCAAGGTGCAAGGAAACAATTCCTAAAAGCGTTGCAAAACTTGGACAAAATACATTAAATGAAGCACAAATTACATTGGATTAACCAAATCTAAATAACGGATATCAAAAGAAATGTATATATATATATATATATATATATATATATATATATATATATATATATATATATATATATATATATATATATATGTGTGTGTGTGTGTGTGTGTGTGTGTGTGTGTGTGTGTGTGTATGTGTGTGTGTATGTGTGTGCGTGTGTGTGTGTGTGTGATTTTCTGCTAAAAAACAAATGCAAAATCTTATATAGAGATGATAGGAACAGAGAATTTACATTAATTATAAGAGGACTTTATATTACTTTTCACCAAGGAAAGAATTCTAAGTTACAGATTTTTGTATTTTTTCTACCCTTCCAAGTGCAAGTGTCGCTTGCAAGAATTAAAATTTAATATACACTGACACAGCAATACAGACTTAACAACTTGACACCTACTCTTAGTCTCACTTCAATTGTATCCAAAGATTTTCTGTTAGTCAAGCGTGCTAAAACATTCGCTTTCAAGCAAACTCCTTTACTTAAGGTGTTATATAAAAGTCCTTAAAATACAAGAATAAACTCTCAGTAATGCGCTGGCGTTCAAAAAAATATGATAACTCTTTTCTTTACAGAGACAATTATTTAAAAATACACAACACCAGTTGTTTAATTTACGTTCAATGATTTCCTTTTAAATGCAATATCCTAGGGGCATTCGTTGGATAAGAGCTCACTTTTTGGTCTCATAGTTTCATCCCAACTTCCCTAAGCGGCAGCTCAGGAAGTTCATCAGGTTTAGTGGTTGAGAGCCAGTTCCGTGTGAAGGCGGAGCAAGGTTCACTTTCGTTTGTGTCTAAGGCAACGAGGGCCTCACTTTTTTTTTTTCTGTCTGAACCATTTGTAGGTCCCATTTCTCTCTTTCAAACGAATTCTGCCTTAGATATTCTAGGCTGGCATCATGTTTATATGGGGTGACAGCTGGAGCTTCCACATTCATTTCTTCCCATGCCATGAAGGTAATGCTGCAACACCAAATGAGGTCATGGAAAATTCAAATGAGCTGAACTATGTTGTATGTACCCCTGATCAATGGACAGCAACTCAGCTGTTTCACACCAAATGTGTTAGAGCCATATATGACCCAGGTGAGTGCCAGTGCCATATTGCTGACCAAATGATAGGCATGTTGCCACAACAAGCAACTTGCAGATTCGTGAAAGCCTCAAGAGTGTGGGTAGCGTGAATGACACGAACAGCAGTCCTTGTAGCTTGTTTAAAGAAGCTTCAAGTCCCAAGAAAACCCTTGGAGGTTCAATAAATAGGAGATCTTGTGAAATTTTAGCTTGAAAGTGCGCCAACTGGCCGAACAGTGAGAGAGACATTCAAGCCCTGATGCAGATTTTATGGGTGTGTTCCGCAACGTGCCCACCCGGACCAGCATAATGGAGCATGATGTCAATGCCAGAGATGCCACACCAATATGCCAACGCACTTACCTAGTATCACCAGAGAAGCGGGATCTGATGCAAAAAGAGCGTGATTATTAGAATGCACACAAAATTGTTCGACCCAGAGTAACATAGTGGAGTTTGCTGTGCCCACTTGTTTGAGAGCCTGATATTTTCCACACACTACTGCCAATTGAGCAAAGTAACTAAATCAGACTTCATCCCTCTACCTAGAAAAGAAAACTATCATCTCAGTTGGAAGCACATAATATATTAGAAGGTAAATTTTTTTCAAAGGATAACCGTGTGTTCCACACATTGCTCAGACCCAGGATATATCTGCTTTCATGGCTTCTCATGGTTTATTTAAACAAAAAATGCCCTTTAACTTGAAGATGCCCCTGCTGCATTTCAAGGAAGAATAAATGATTTTATACAAGGAATCAAAGGGTCAATACCAACGCGGATGGCATAATCATCTACAGCGACGCTTAGGAGTACATCAAATGCCTGTATGTCTTCTTTGAAATATTAATGGAAGCCAATGTTATTTTAAATTTGTTGAAGACTGAATTCAATTATGCTACAGTGGTATATCCCAGACATATCAGCCATCCACAACGGTGTAAGTTGTTGTCAACTCTGCTGTACGTATGCCTGTAGACTTCAGAATTTTTTTTACTTAGAATCAATATCCTGAGTGTGTTCCCCAACGTGCCCACTCCTGCCAGCATCATGGGGCATGATGTCGACACCAGAGATACCAATCTGATATGCCAGCACACTTACCTGGGATCACCAGAGCAACAGGATCTAATACAAAATGGACACAATTATAGGAATGCACATGAAATAATTCGACGCAGCACATCATAGTAGAGTTTACCGTGCACACTTATTCAAGAGTCTGAGATTTTGCACACATTTCTGCCAAGTGAACAAAGTTACCAGATCAGATTCCCTCCCTCTACCTAGAAAAGACAATCGTGTCAACACAATTGTGAACGCGTAATATATTGAAAAGTACAGTTTACTGTAAAGATATGGTGTGTCCCACGAATGGCTCAGGCCCAGGAAGTACATGCTTTCATGACTTCTCATGGGCTATTCGAAAGCAATATAATGCCCTTTAATATGCTCCGTTTCAAAGAAGAATAAATTATCTTATTCCAGGAGTAAGAGGGCTATTATCAATGTGGGTGGCATAATCATCTTAGGCGACACTTAGGAGAAGTACATCAGATGACTGTATGCCTTCTTTAAAAGATTAATGGAAGACAGTGTGATATTAAAGTTGTTGAAGACTGAGTTTGGTCACGCTACAGTGGTATACCTCAGACATATCAATCATCAAGAAAGGCGTAAGTTGATGTCAACTTTGCTGTATATATGGCTGTAGAATTCATATTTTGGACTTAGCATCGATATCATACCACTTCCACCATGATAGCTCACTGGTAAGTTGTAACGCATGACTAATTATGAATAGGTCACATGCAACGCGAAATTTTTATATATTTGCAAATATCGAGCCACAAATGTCTTTTAATATCCAATTCAATATACCTCGGTTTGATATCGATCCTAAGTGCAACAGCATGGATTCAACAGCCATATGTATAGCAGACTTAATCTCAACTTATACCTTTCTTGATGGCTCAGTGTTCAATGAGTCACTGGACTTCGTTGTTTGCCAACCATTCGGCAGTTCGAATCCCACAGGTAACGAAGCACTTATCAATTATAATTTCCCTTGCAAATTATTTCCTAGGTATAGTAAATCGGATGTTAAACGACATTTGTGGCCTCATATTTATGAGTATAAAGAAGTCACGCTATGTGACGAAAATTCTTAATAATACACTAGTTACAAAGTTACCAATCAGCTATCATGATGGAGGTGGGTTGATATCGATTCTAAGTACAAAAACTTGAATTCAAGTGACAAATATACCTCTTTCAATGCAAGTTATTCTCGATATATGCTATACTGGACATTAATGACATTGGTGGCTTAATATTTGTTAATAAAAAAGTTACAGTATATGGGATAAAAATTCATAATTAGCCAAATTCTACAAATTTACCAATCATGGTGGAGGAGAGCTGGTTTTGATTCCAAGTACAGAACCTGGATTCAACAAGCATATGTATACTACAGTCGATATCAGCTTATAACTCTCTTGATAGCTTAGTGGTCAAACTGTACGTCGTTGCTTGCCAACCATACGGAAGTTCGAAAACGACTGTTGACGAGGAGCTTATTGACCATAATTCCCATTGAGTGTAAGTTATTCTCAAGTTACTGTAAACTAGAAATTAAAAGACAATAGTGGTTCAGTGTTTGTGAATGTAAAAATGACAGTGTATATGAAAATTTCATAATTAGCCACGTGTTACAAGCTCACCAATGAGCTGTCATGGTGATGTGGGTTGATGATTGTGTGGATACATACATACATACATATATATATATATATATATATATATATATATATATATATATATATATATATATATATATATATATATATATATATATATATATATATATATATATATATATATATATATATATATATATATATATATATATATATATATATATATATATATATATATATATATATATATATATATATATATATATATATATGTATATAATATATATATATATATATATATATATATATATATATATATATATATATATGTATATATATATATATATATATATATATATATATATATATATATATATATATATATATATATATATATATATATATATATATATATATATATATATATATATATATATATATATATATATATATATATATATGTGTGTGTGTGTGTGTGTGTGTCATATGGTTTAACGATTTGCTTATGGGAGAAATAAATACGTTATAATTATTACAGCAGTATGAAACATTCTTTTTCTCTGCTCACGCCATTCCCTAGCTTCTGCAATGATTTACAAAAGTGTCTTTTCAAATGGTTGTTTCTTCTTTTATACCTCTGTAATTAGTAATCTTTATTTTGCCAAAAAAAATCTATAATTACGAATTATTATATAAAAATAAACTAATACTTCCTCGTGACTTAAATCGAGTTGACTGAAGTTTTACTTGCAATCAGCCAGTTTGTCATAATCGGGGGACGGAAAATTGAAATTTTGACTAAATCCTCATTAATTCTCTTTATGTAAAATTTTAGATTATCGATGGGTACCAATAAATTGTCCTATCGAGTAACAATGCTCTAGAACATATAGGATTAAATAATAGTGATTCCAGCCTTCCATACGTAGTTTGAAAATTACAAACATAATAATTACTACCCTAATGCATATATTCAATTTCCTTGAATTTTAATGCAGTTGATGACTGATTAAAAAAGTCTCTGAAAACCCAATGTTCTTGCTAAAATTCTCTTCATATGAACTTAATTGTGAACAAAATATCCAGTATGTCGAACGCCAGTGTATTGGTGCTGAGCCATTCCTATGAAAAATTGACTTATCAGGTCTTAACAATTAAAACGATTTTACAGTAAAGGAATTGAGTTTGGTATTTTTTTTCCCATGCATTTTATGTAAAACTATAACATTCAAGGCTTACTATTCTCTTCTGTAATCTCATGAAAATTATTGGAAGTCCGTCTGAATCTTAAAAAATCAAAACCTGTGTAAACTTGCATATTTGACAAATATTGGGAAGAAAGAAAGAGAGGAAACTTGCATCCATGCCCACCATTTATTCCTTTGACCATATGGTCGAGAACGAGAGAGAGGACAAGTGTGTCACCAGTTGTGTTTCCCCAGTGCTAACTAAAAAATAAAATCTGTTGAAAACCTGGTTATTGATATGAGATGCATGAAACAAACTGTCGAATAAATAAACTGTAGACATTTTCGCATCTTGAAAGAACAAGGACTAGAATGTCCAACAAATTCTGAAAGATAGTCAATCGAAATTATTTCGTTTATGATAGTCGCGACTTCATTACTCCTTAATTCTCTTGATGCCGTGTTGCTTACCCTAAAAAGGGGGCCTTCACGAAAAGGTTTCTTTTTTTTTTATTATATAACAGTATTTAAATAACAGTGAAAGATAATGGGACAGTTGTGGTTTACATTATCATATAGGCTAAGCTACTTTTTACATTAGTTCAGCATTATCAGTAAATGAATTTTGCTTCAATTTATTTCAGGTTATTCAATAATTATAAGGTAAGAATGAATTAACATTTCATGATCATGCACACACGCACATGTGAATATTTCAGTGCTCGAAATTAGCAAATAAAGAAAAATTATCTATTTGTTTAACTCTTCCTCTTTTTCCATTAACCGTGTCATTGATAGAAACTCTGGAGAGAGAGAGAGAGAAAGAGAGAGAGAGAGAGAGAGAGAGAGAGAGAGAGAGAGAGAGAGAGTCATGCGAACGTCACTTGTTACCAGTAGATTTAAATGCGAGTCATTCAAATGAGATACTCAGAACTGGAGAGCTTTTCATCTCATTTGAAAACATTTAAAATTAGGTAATCCTATGGAGGTTGATTTCGTGTTAAGAGGCTGATGACGGTCATATGCGTCACAGGTGTTGACCTAATTCAGAAAAAAATGTTGAAATGATGTAGTTGTTGGTGGATGGTTAAGCTGCCTTTATAATCTTGCTTGGTCGAGTATATCGCTTGCATAGAGTCATGTTGTTAGAATATTATCCTGGTACTGTATTACTACTGAAATCTTAAGATATCCATTACTGTTGTATGGGACATAGGAATGTTAACATCTTTGGATAAAGAAATCAGTAGGAAAAATAGTATGAAGGAGTTATACAGAAAAATGCAAATCTTCTATCTATGTATCGATTGTTAAAGCTAAGGAAAAGCTAATTAGCTGTCAGATCTTGACATTCTCTTTAACTATAATCCCTGTAATATTGCTTAGATTAAAGTTTTATTCAGCTTTGCGCTTCTCTCCGAGGTGGCGAGGAAGTTATGATTATTTCCTGGTCTTCAGGACGAATTTAAAGGTCCATAAACAAATTTTTAAGAAATACACGAGGCTCATTCAAAACATACGAGGTGCATATTGTTATAAAGACTTATAGAACATTCAGAAATTCCTTGATACAACATTGCAAGAGTAAAGATCGTCATCAAAGGTCTTTCCAAGGTGATGCAGACATTAGGTTTACGACTTCATTAGTCATGCTGCCATTAAGTTTGTGATATCATTACTTACGCCAACAAAAAATCGCTTATGGATAATTCGGTATGGCATGACTAGGACAATGATTAAAATTGGAATATAAGGATAAACTGTTAGATTTACACGATCATAGAATAACAGATAAAATAGTCAAAGAGATCGATAATAAGGGCATTTCTCATCACTATATTTTCCTTGTAATATTGAGATGTATAATATATTCAATTTTTTTGGTGTCACCAAACTGACCTCTATAATTATTATAATCTATTCCTGTTAATACGGCTTTTACTAGTAATACATATAACGCCCTACCACTACTGATGCCATTACTACATAACATATCCCATAGAAGAAAATATCAAAATAAAATCTTCATATAAAATAACCGTCTTGTTGATGTACTTCAAGTTATGAACATATTATATCTGTCACACATAGCTTATTTTTAATTAACCATTAAATATTTTATGAGTTAGTAGGCCTATTCATAACTTTCGTACATTTACTAGTCTTGTAGAAGTATATTACACAAACAAATATTTATTATATATATATATATATATATATATATATATATATATATATATATATATATATATATATATATATATATATATATATATATATATATATGCATACATACTTACATATATATATGTATATATACATACATTTATATATATATATATATATATATACATATACATATACATATACAGTATATGTATGTATATAAGCGAATCCCACAGGAAAATGACAGGCAGAAGTTCAGTAGCAAGCGCTTTCACGTTTATTAACGATCGTCGGGGCACGAATGAGACACAGATATAAAGAAGGTTACAAAGTAAACAAAAAGAACAAGAATACCAGATGGTCAATTGTCAAAGGGTAATAAACAGAAAGATAATCCAGGATAATCCCGGATCGAGCTGTCACAAACTGAACCCAAGACCAAACCACAAGAAATACTAAAATTAAGGCTTTACAAAATCCAAAAACATGTATAACCTTGAATACTAGATGGTTAATTGCCAGGGGGTAAAAAATAAAAGGTTAATCCACGGCAAATCCGGGATCACGCGGTCACAAACTAATCCAAATATATACTTAACCATACGGCAAGCGGAATCGTACCCATTCACATTGCAGAAACATTTATAAAAATGAATATTAATTTTGAATATATTTATCAACAACTTTTTTAATTATGAAGGCATCAAGTTTAAACAAACCAAGACTTAAATTTAGAACACTTTCATTATTTGACTTAATAAAACAAGATTCGATGATATTCCTTTTAACTGTGTCATTGCACGGGACTAACGGTCTTGCTTTACTCCAGTTAATAGGATGATCTAAATCTCTCATATGTACGAATAATGTTTATAGAAACATTAAAACTGACCTATACTGTCTGGTATTGTCAAGTGCACTATATGATATAATAGTGAAGATTGGTAGAATGCTTAGCACAGGTGCACAGTTAGATAAATGTGCTTAGCAAAGATAAAGATTACAGAGGACCATAGTCTGGTAAAAAGAGAAGACCTAGAAAAGAGTAGTATCATAAAATGGGAAGTACAGAGTGTATGCAACGTAAGGGTAATATGAAATTATGTTTAGGATTTTGACATTCATTTAATAAGCCTTACGTGTAGATATTGAAAAGACCATTATCAAGGAATTTTTATGCCTGTGGGTTAATCCCTCAACTAAGTCTAAAGAGTGATAATGGTAATGAAAGTGTCTGTCATATTGTTTCCTATCTAGTCACAATCTGCCAGGTAAAGATCGTTCGTTTACTGAAGGCAAAACGTTAATTTATCAAAAAAAAAAAAATAAATAAATAAATAAATAAATAAAAAAATAAAATAATAATAATAATAATAATAATAATAAATAAAATAAAATAAAATTGTTTTGTTTAAACGGAAACCCTGGAGTTCTGATCATTCAGTCAAACTTAACAAATTACTTTTTCATAAAACTCGGGGTAACTCTGCACATGTCAACAGCAATCTTTCATCAGGTTTATTTGAAGGGAGTGCCTAACAGGTCAATAACAACACTGTGGACAAGTCAAACGTTGTAACAAAGATTTGCTTAGTCTTGTTACATCCGATGAACAAGGAAGACACGTTTTGAGCCCGTTCCCAAGTCTATGACATTTCTAGTAAAAACATGAGGCCGCGCTCTTTGACCTTTCGTTAAGAAAAAGCACATCAATTTCACTTTAGAGATTGCATAGTCTTCGTTTAACGTGAGAACTTTTCAGCTTTTAGTATAGTTAAATTACGCTCTAATTTATCCCATTCAAGATCCTTTAATATTCACCAGTAAAAAACAATATTATTAGTCAGATAGTTTATTTTGTCAGGGGAATTCATCTTGCTGTACACCGTAGCATACATGTATAACCTATGTATTTACGAAACTATTCGTCTCCCTATATTCTTTATCACAAAGTATCTACATCCTACTAATACATTGCCTATTTAGTATCATCATGTTATACGTAAAGCAGGCTGATCAGAGAAATTCTTTGCGTAAAAAAAAAAAAGAGAAAATGGGAGAGGAATATTAGAATACAAAAGTATTCCACACTTAAAGTCTCACAAGTGCAGCTCCGTTTACATTTCTGATAAAAACTCGTATTTTCTATAAAAATCAACTTTGTAAGGTAATGTACATGGAATCATACCTCTCTCTCTCTCTCTCCTCTCCTCTCTCTCTCTCTCTCTCGCGCACACACACACACGCGCGCGCACGCACGCACACATATGCACATATAAACACACACTCAAATACACAAAATTTCGCCTCCATTTATGTTTAAATCTCCATAACGGCAATTTACATGGAAATTAAGACAAAGCTGATTTGCATGCTCTAGCTCTCTTTCTCTTGAGGGAGGGGTACAAAATGTTTTATGAAATGCGAAGGGATTTGTTGTGGATACAATACATGAATACAAGGACACACACACACACACACACTGGTACACACACATGCACACACACATACATACATACATATCTATTTATAGGTATATATATATATATATATATATATATATATATATATATATATATATATATATATATATATATATATATATATATATATGTGTGTGTGTGTGTGTGTGTGTGTGTATATGTATATATATATATATATATATATATATATATATATATATATATATATATATATATATATATATATATATATATATATATATATATATATATACATATTTTTTGACAGCAAATCAGATTTGTTTTGCAAGTGGTGTAGAGAATTTTCTCATGAGTGAAGGAGTTTATGCAAAATGGCATGTCATTTTATGCTTCGGAGATCATTATCATTCTTATCATCTTCGTAAAAACAGCGTGAATCCTAAAGGTGACGAAGAAAGTTTCACTCACATACTGAACATTAAAACAAATACTATCTTTTTCCCCTAGAACCTGATCAACCAAAAGAAAATGCTGAGGCTTTAGCATCCATGAAAGAAAATTAATTGTGATCAAAGAGATTGGATGTTGAGGATACTGTGCCTTTATTGAGTGAATGAGACGACTCTAATTAATGATAGGGAGATGGAAACTTGGTAGAAAATGTCCTAAAATCTGAAAAAAAATTTTCCTGACCCTTGAGGCTCTCTTGATCTGTAACTTTTGAGTATGAATGTTAATTAGATATTCATTGCCTATTGCTAAATGCTCCTACATTGCAAAGAATTTTTGCACTTTTGGAGAAATAATGTATAATCATCCACAAACTAGTTACTGTAAAAATGACGTTATCTAATATTAGTTATTTCCTAGCAAAAAGGAATATCTGAGCAATACATTTTTTACCTATGTTCTTCCTAAGATATTTTGGCTAGTCTTAGTTACTTTTATGAGGAAGCTAAAAGAGTAGACATCAAAATGTCATCACCAAGATCTTCAAGAAAATAGGTTTTAAAAAATGAAATGGAAGAAACTACTGATTTGGTCTATTCGTCACAAAAAAAAACATTAAACAAAGAGGTGTAGCTATAAACCGTTTTGTGCATTGCAACTATTAATTAATCAGTGTATGAAATGATAAGGCAATTTGCATATTATTAGATATAGTGAGTAAAAACTCCACTCCGCTTAGTATAAGTTTTGTAAGGGCAAAGAGAACAAATAACCAGGAAGAAGATTTTGGATCTAATAAAGAATGTAAGTAAAGTCAAGTAACTTTCGAGGTCTGCTGTTGCTATCTGCGACAAAGAGGCATGAAAGGAGATCGGCTGGTGAAGGGCTGTCTCTTATCTCACCAGAAAATGGACAGTAAACAAATTGAACAACATTTCTTTATGGTGACGTTATTATTTTGCACTGCGATTTTTTTATGGTTTTTTCATCATTTTATGCAGTGAGAATTATGAAAAAAAAAAGATAGAAATAAGAAAATATGGTATAAACAAGAATGAGAATAGCATGAAATCAAAATATAAAAAATCAGATGTCCATTCCATCTCAGTGACTGCATCTGTTCAGAGTCTCTATTCTCAGTGCCAGTGTCCATGTTTCTGTTGCATAGATTACTACAGGCTTAATTTAACTATTATACGTCTTTGTGCTCTTTGTTAATTGTACCATTTGTATTTACCAGTAGTCGAGCTGTATCTTTCCATTTCATCCGTGCTGTTGCTACTTTCTCACTGTTTTCTTATCTCCTGTATGTTAAAGGATGTGAAAGGTGGTTCATGATTGTTGTACTATGAGAACTCATTGTTATCTGACGTTCCGATGGAAGAATACAACAAACGCCAAAACAAACCAGTATTAGAGTAAAGGAATACGTGCATGCTATGTACATTAGGGCAAAGTTGTTGAGTCCTATAACGGTGTTTGCTTAAGTTTTGTCTAGAAGAAAATCAATTGATGTGCAATAAGCATACGTTCATTCATCTACTACAGGGACGGTGAAGACCCATATAAGCTTGGAATTATTTAGAGGAACTAAGAGCCTAGCAACATTGCTTCATAAAAATGCCGCAAGAAATTACAAAGATTTGCAGTTCTTGTTAGAAGTAATGATTAGAAAACCATTATACAATTAAATTATTGGTTTTCTTTACCTTAAGGGGCTTAAAAGTCAATTGTGATTAATTGAAACCATCGTAACTTATATTTTCTGTTATAAAATAAATATTTTTAAATTGAAAATCAAGTATTCTTTTTCGGGACCTAATGTCTTTTAACTTACTTGGAAATCGTACAATAAAGCATCTTATTTCCCTTGGAAATAAGATGTGCGGTCACTTGTTTAAAAAATAGCCTTTCCATGAAAATTTTACTTTACAAAAAGTCATCATAACAATGAGAGACATCCAGCGTCCCATTCATTAGTAATCCCGTCAAAATGAGATATATTGAGTTTTGCTCGAAGAGACCCAGAATACCAGACTTAGGAAAACAAATACAACGCCTGATGATTATCGTTCTATTCGTCAAAAAACTTTGCTCCAGACCAGTTTAAACCACATAATCTCATGTATGGTACTATATTTGAGCGGGTTGTGGAAAAAAAAACGCAGGTGGTGATACAATCAACAGAAGTGTCATGAGAACTCATATTATCCCCATAAATCATAATCATAATCAACCTCCGGCCACCTCAATATATGACCACTTCCAAGATGGCTGACACTTTTCCAAATTTATAACAAAATTACTCTATATTTTAAATATTTCCATTTCGTAAGCCTGCGAAAAATGCATACTACCCATATAATGGAGATATTGCTAAGGATAGGAGGTAAAGGATTACCCATAGCCGTACTGTTTTTCCACGTGCAATACGCCCCCCAGTAAGGACAAATACAACTCGGTGTTTACTAGACACTGAAGGCAGTACAGTAGTGGCGACTTTGAAAATGAATTTATGGGTAAAGATAAAGAAAAAGGAAATGGTAAGGGTAAGGTATCATCGCCCTTCTACAAAGACTGCCCTGCACACCGTTTGAAAAACAAGACGACGAGGGAATTGACAGAAAATTGTACTTGAGTGTACCCCCTTGCAAGGGAACTCCAATCAAGATAGTGGAAGACCCCAGCACAAAGCTTATGCACTGTCCAAGATTGAAGAACAGTGGTTTATTTCAGAGTGGCCGTTTCTCAGAAGAGATGCCTTCCAGGCTAGTGAGTCTCTTCTACATACCAAGAAAGGATAGATTGGAAAGGGTAAGAAGTGTAGGGTGTGTGATGCCAAACAGGATATGGTCATAATGATGTTATACTGATTTTCACTAATGGTTTTTATCGACACCTGTTTGCCTTTATCACCTGCTTCATGGGAAGGCTGTGTACCTGATGATTGTCAGAGATGATGCAAGAATCCATCTGTGTTTTGGAAGTGCTTACCTTTAGGATCACCTCATGAGAAGGTGGTGCCTAAATATTCATGTCTATTATGTGTAGTATTAAAGATATCTTGATGTGATCAAAGCTTCAGGCCTAATGGGCAATACTTACATAAACATATAAGCAAATGCCAAAGGAAAATAACTGGCAGAGGATCAGTACCAAGCACTTTAACATTTATTCACACATTATCATGGTACAAATGAGACAGTTTAGAAGAATAGTTTAAGGTGAACTATAAGAACCTACAGTTTCACTCAAGCCCTTCTTTGGCTGAGTCGGTTGAGCTTCAGACTGTCACACGATGGGCCGGAGTTCAATTCCCGCGGCCGGCTGATGAAGAGTTAGAGGAATTTATTTCTGGTGATAGAAATTCATTTCTCGCTATACTGTGGTTCGGATTCCACAATAACCTGTAGGTCCCGTTGCTAAGTAACCAATTGGTTCTTAGCCACGTAAAATAAGTCTAATCCTTCGGGCCAGCCCTAGGAGAGCTGTTAATCAGCTCAGTGGTCTGGTAAAACTAAGGTATACTTAATTTTTTACAGTTTCACTCTGGTGATGTATTTTGTCATTTTATGGGTATACACTCTTCAATACTGATGTTATACATGTATATAGTGTTCCTGTTGTGGAAGACCAATAAATTTTTATTTTTTGCTATCTGAAGGAACGCAGATTTGGATGACTGTTAAAATCTGCTTGCTTGCCAAAATGGCAGCAGTTCAGGAAGCTGACTCATATGCTTGTTTCATTTTTGTTCGTGATTACAATGCTCATCTCATCTCACTGGTTGCCTGAGCTCAGTTACTGCCACAGATAATTGTGGTGTTGCTGCTCTAGATTTCTCCAGTATTTCTGGTTGTGAGCAGCTAACAAATAAGCCCACACACCAGTCTGACAACCGATGTTCACAGATGTTACAGGGATTGTAACTTGTGGAGTAGGTTTGTTAGTGGGTTCATCTGATCATTGTTTGATTAAGGTTGTTTCTGCTGTTAGCTTTTCAAAAAAGGTACACTTGAAATCTCAGGCCAGTTGAAATGGTATTCATTGTGATCTTATTGAGCTAAGATGAAGCCATATTTACAGAAGTCTGAATATTATTGAGTGTTTTAGTGATCGCCTTAACACTGTTCTCAAGAAGATAATTCCTTCTAAAATCCTGAAGTTTCATCATAAAGGTTTAATGCTGCAAGTAAGCTTTCCAACCATGAAGAAGAAGAAGCTTATCTTTTATTTCAAGAACAGTCAATCAGACTTCTTGTTGCGTAATATCATTAAGCTTAGAAATCAAGTTCAGGATGTCTAGGGGAGCTATATAGAGCTTATAAAGAGGGTGTGATAGAAATCTTACTCTCTAGCGGTGATGACCGTAAGTGGTGGTCTACCTTCAAGTTGTCACTCTATGGAGTTGATTCAAGTATGCTTCCCCCCTTTTAGGAGCAGTTAGAACATCTGTATACTGCCCTAAGCAAAAGGCAGAACTTTTGGCACAAGTCCTTGTAAGCAAACAGTGTGGTGAGTCTATGGTGTTGCCCCAGTCATGCTTTCCAGAGCCAAATTTTTGTTTAATGGCCTTTAGGTCTAGAAAAACTTTGCTTCTGTGTCATGACTGTTATTGTGGTGTTGACACAAATGGAATCTTTCTCATTTGCATAGAGGCCAGTTTCAATTTCCCCTTTTTTACCTAAGGATTTTTAGAATCTGCTCACTAAGCATCTTTGTAGGTTTGTTGAAGACAGTATTCTAGTACCAGCATTACAGAAGGGATTTTGGTTCTTGAGATGTACTCTTTTCGATATCTGTCTTGCTACTGACATGCATCAAGGTCTGGAGAACAAAATCATTGCATGCTCTGATGACGCTACTCTTCTAGCTGTTGTTCCTTCTCCACAACTTAGGTGTGTGGTTGCTAAATCTTTGAATAGAGATATGGAACATATTCATGAATAGGTTAGGTTTAGGGCATGAAGCTTAACCATTCTAAAACTCTAAGTATGATATGTAGTCGATCCAGAATAGTTGTGCCTTTGCATCCTGATTTACATTAAGATTTTATTTGTGACTTTTGATTAGAAATGGAGTTTTGAGAACATACATGATATTGTTTCCTTTGTTTCTCAAAAACTTAGTATATTGCAGAATTTTTTTTAAATGTTTCGAGAAGAAGCTATTCAATCCAAGTGTTTTAACCCTTTTCTTCTTCCTTATTTGGAGTACTGTTCTCTAGTATGGACTTCTGGTGCTGACTCTTACTTCAAACTTTGGATAGTTATGTCACCGGTCAGGTTTATTTTGCCAACTTTTATTGCTGACTTGTGGCATAGATATATAAAGTGAGTTCATTATGTCTGTTGCATAAAATATACTTCAACGACAAACCTCTGCACTCCTCTTTACCTGACTTACCTGTTTTTTTTTTTCTTTTTTTCTCGCAACACTAGGCAGGCTGTTGCTGCAAGCAGTGTGTCCTTTTCTAGTATTAGGTTTAATACCACTCAGTTTGCTAGGAGTTCTATCTTAGCTACAACTAAACTGTGGAATATTTTGCCTAGTGCAATTGTGGAATCTTCTGATATCCAAATATTTAAGCGAGGATCAAATTCATTACTATTCTCTGCTGATGTCTCCTGTGTATTGGTTTTATTTTCTATTCCCTCATATTTCTTTATTTGTCACTTTTTCCTATAATATGTCTCTCTTTGCCCACTGATTTCCCTTTGGAGCTCTCTTGAGTGTATAGTCACCTAAATTACATGACACCATAGAGGAAGGAGCCACACTGGCACAAAATTAACCAACCAACCAGTCATCAGTAATCCAGTGAATTTCATCACCATCACTTTTGTATTTTTTCTTTTCTTATAACAACTTGTTATAATATATATAAAACATTTATTCTCCTCAGAGAAAAATAGCTTGATCAGTAATCTTGTTTCCTGGATTCCTCCTGGCTGATTGGGCAACACTCCACCTAACAGTAAATAGGTACCATCATATAGCACTATACTGTATTCTCCAAATGAGAACATTACGCAAGAAACCTTTCTCCTCCCCACGGCAGCCAGGAGACATGCACCGAGCGATCCCCATAGCGTACGAGCAAATCAAAATTCGGCATCCGAGGATCGAAATTCTTCTCTTCATCCTCAGCACTACAACGCCGCTCGCACGCAAGACGAAAACAGAACTTGGATGGGAAGGCTCCGCCCGAGGGTACATGCCCCGGGCAGCCAATCATAATTCAGCACCGATCATGACCTCCCCTATAAATACCAACCCGAGCACCTCGTTTCTTCAGACCTCCTGCAACCACGTCCAGAGGATGACCAACGAGCTCGTCGAAACATGTCGACGGTACCTACAATAGAACCTGAACCCAGACGAACGATATCTGATTGAATATTGTAATAAAAGACTTCCAATATTCCGCACACTGTCCTTTTCCAACATGAATATCGGCCAGTTACTGACTAACATCGCTGAGCCTGAAAAGCGAATCATAAGGAGGATAGAAAAGACACTATATAAGATAAATTCGCATAATACAGCCATCCTTTTTAATAAGACCTGTTTAAAAGAGGGTCTACTCCCTTCATAAACTAGTCATTTGGGCATAAATGGATTAGGCGTTCCATTATAATTGCCTTTGTATTGAAGAATCAGTGGATTTAAGTAATTTGTTGCTAGGACTAAATTTGCTGCATCGCACTAGCTATTATTGTGTCAAAAAATTCTTTTTTTTAATGATTTTTTCAGAAGCTCTTCTTGCTCTTTTGAGTAGGAATCTTTTCTTACATTTGATCTAGCTGGCAAAAATTTCTAATGACGCTCATTGTATTACAGGTTATTTTTCTTTGCCTTGATTGTGGTTTACCAGAATTTGAGAAAGGTTTTGTGTTTAACGAAACTGGCATCACAGACATAGAGAGAGAGATTTTGTTACTTAAACTTCCCTTCTTCTCTCTGTTCGTAAGTTTGGAATTAGAATTTATATTCATCCTCTACAAATCTCAACAAACTTCCTCCAATGGAGACAAATTTCTTATTATTCCGAAAATAACTTTGAAACTGCATCGCCGTTGGCTCATCATGACGCCCTGATGATCTTTTACTTAGGAGGAAAGCGAGGGAGAGAATGAAGACGTGCAACGTTAGCAAAGATTTAAATTACTTCTTGTATGAATACTTATTTCTCTGCAAAAACCATTTACTGTAGATATTCATTAATAAATAAGAAGAATTTTGGATAGCGTTAAGGAATGCCCAAAAACAGTGAATCATTGCTAATTATAGAAATATTAGATAGCGTGCGTCTGTTAAAAAAACAGTGAAAAGATCTATATTACCCTAGTAAGTAAAATATGAATTAACTCAACAAATCTGGTATAACTCGTGCACCATAAGCCTAAGGAAAATACTTCATTTGCGTTTTACTGGCGTACTCTGGCTTTGTGCATTAACAGTGTCCACGTCAATACGAGGGCACCTTCAATTACTTTTCTGTAAGTATGATAAGCTATGCTGAAATTGGCTATCACACATTTTGTTACCATTGCTCAATATTGTTGTTTGTCCTTGGTTTTTATTTATTACTAAAGTTTAACTAATATATAAACATGACTAACATTTATAATTTTAATGTTGTTAACATATTTGTCATCATTAAGTATTTTCAATTTTTTATGTCATTATTACTGAGGCAATAATAATTCTTTTGTTACTGTGCTTTATGGTTTAGATTCTAGTTAGCAAATATCTATTTATTATTATTATTCTTGTCCAGGTGGCTTTATTAATTGGCACATAGTATTAGGCTCCTTGAGGTTCAGCGCTATAACTGTTTTTTTTTTTTTTTTTTATAGTAAAACGCTAACATCGTACAAGAGCTGTCACGATATAACAGATGACTGTAAAATCATTTAAAGTATCGAGACGATAGTAATAGAGAAACATGGCCCAGGAGACTGCCCCCATTCTGCTACTAGGAGCCGTTTCGATGGGACGCATATTCCCGCTCTACTTCACAGAGGCCGCCATCTGCCTCGTGCCACGTGACGCCAATTCTGGGACCCAAACATTTCATTCGACTATGTTCTATTTCCCCGTGGTCTCCCACTTGTATCTCACTCTTTCTCTCTTTGTCACTATATGTCCCACCTTGGACCCCATACCTCTCTTCGAAGCCAAAGCCGCCACCCCCCCACCCCCGCCCTTTTCATGCTTAATTTATTTCCTGGATGCTTAAAGATTGCTCTAAGCACTCGAGCTGGCGCGTGGACGGCCACAGTCAATCAAAAGACCCTTTGACATCATTCCTAATTTATTTCCCGATTAGGAAGTGATAACAAAGGGTCTTTTGATTGACTGTGGCCGTCCACGCGCCAGCTCGAGTGTTCAGAGCAATCTTTAAGCTTCCGGGGTGATCTTGTGGTGAGTTAGGATAGCTCGATGATATTCAGTATATTTAGGGCCTTAATGCATGCTATTCATACAGCTGATTCGGCACCTCTCTCTCTTTATTGTAGGTGACGTAGGACAAATCTTAGCTCGCTTTTTCATTCGTTGCTGGAATCCTCCGTGTGTGACGGAACAAAGGAATTTCATCTTTTACAGCACCGTTAATTACTTACTTTTATGAACTCTTATTATTCTCGTGTGCCCATGGTTGTAATTATTTTGTGGACTGCTCTTATTATTTGTTAAGTAAATGTAGTTACTCGTTAAGTGAGTATAATTACTCCCTACAGTAATCTGACTAAGGGAAAATATTGAGGTTAATATTCACAGGCTTTTCATTCTTCTCAGTTTTTTTTTGTTTATTACTGTCAACCATTTTATAGTACTCCGTTGCAAGGCCATGGCTGCCAAGTAACACCGGAGAAAAGTTTACGCCAAAAAACTAAAATTACAGCATTATCACTAAAGCTGACGATAATACACGAGTTATAATATTGCCCTTTGTTGTTAGAGTTGTCAGGGACTCGAATTCACCCGCAGTCACCTTATGAGAAGAAGCATACATTTTTGTAACACGTTAAAGAGTTAACTTTGAATGGCCCACCAAAGCAAAATTGGTTCCTAAAGGCAAATCTGACTGGGCAGTTGGAATAGGCGATATAAAATCTAAAAATATTTCGAAAATTTAATTTTTAAAAATCCTACAGAAAATTATGTAAAAGACTACATTTCAAAGGATTTATTTAAAAAAAAGAAGACACGAAAAAACATAGCTTTCGGGGTGAAACAAGAATTTACAAAAGAACATTATGGTGGGAGAGCTAAAGAAGAACCAAGATTCTCTACGAAAACTGATGATATGTTGAAATGATGAAATTCAGAGATATCTCCCTACCTGAAATACCTACCTGTGAATTTGTCTTAAAAGAGGAACATGTCTACAAAGCAGTGGTCATTGTACGTTCAAGAAGACACTTGTATGATACGAATTTTTTATTATAAATAAGTAACATTTTAATAGTATATATATATATATATATATATATATATATATATATATATATATATATATATATATATATATATATATATATATATATATATATATATACATACATACATATATATATATATATATATATATATATATATATATATATATATATATATATATATATATATATATATATATATGTTTAATCTCATGGAATCTAAATCGTGAAGCCTTAAATTATGCTTTTGTCATTCCAACTTCTAGTTTTAAATGTTCAAGACTTCTGCGATTGCTAACTTTTCCGAATCTAATTTCGCAACCAACATGTCTAATAAAACTTTTCTATTTCACTACTTAGGAGGGAAGATAGGAAGAAGCAGTTTCTAACTTTTCTCACTTTAAAAAGAGATGAAAACCCTCTGGAGAAAGAGACCTAACTTCTACAGGTATTTGGAAGTTCAGAGGCGAATACGTGACAGGAGTTCTAAGGAATCCAGGCGAGAGTGCACGTGTCGGAGGTGTCTGGAGGCCTTGGCATTTACAAGAACAGGTGGAGCTGTGGAATTCTCGTTTCCTCTCATGGTCCTATCTCTCTGCCAGTCTCTTAGCCCATTTAAAAATATACGGAAACCGGGGAATTCAGACTTTTTGGCAAGTAGTGTTTGAGTTGGAACTGGAGAAGCATTTTAATTTTATTGCATGTCCACTTACATGCAATGTGATTCAAATCCTATATTCTGCAGTACATAATTTGTTTACGAGTTACTGGGAAAGTGTTAGTCAGTAGATTTAAAGATAAAAATCTTCACATGTTCTTAATAAGTGCTTTTTAGTTAGATGGCCATTTGTCATCTGGTATGACGCTATTAAAGATAGTGGCGGTTCCATGAATCAGCTTACCATACTCCTTTGAATGTTGGTCTGATGTGAATGAAAACTGCGTCGAATTGTTAAAACAAAAGCTTATAATGTTTAATTTCATTTATAATTTACACTGTTGAATATTTTTATCTTAAACTATGTGAAGGGGGTGGCACGTAAAAATAACCGAAAACAACAGATATTAGTGTCTAGTCCATAGCGTTCGACATCGCTGAGATGAACAGTGACACTCCCGATACCCTTTAAGTCCAAGTTCAGCCCCAATAGGAAGGCGGGTGATAAGGGGTGGGAAGGGGGTGACATGTAAAAGTAACCGAAAAGGACAGATATTAGAGTCTAATCCATGGTTTTCGAGGTCGCTGAGATGAATAATGAAACTCCCAATACCCTTAAGTCCAAGTTCAGCCCCGATAGGAAGGGGGGTGAAAAAGGTTAAAAATAAAATGTTAAAAATGACAGATATTAGTGTCTAATCCATAATTTTCAAGGTTTCTGAGATGAACAGTGACACTCCCAATGCCCTTCAAGTCCAAGTTCAACACCGATAGGAATTGGGGGTGACAAGGAGTGAAATATAAGATGTCAAAAATGCCTGGGCAATGCAACTGAAGCAACTATCTTAAAAGGAAAGGGAGAGGAAGTTAGAAATAGAGAGAGAGTAGAGGGGGCGTTGGGAGAGAGAGAGAGAGAGAGAGAGAGAGAGAGAGAGAGAGAGAGTTTATAATGTATGTATATGTATATAGGTATATAAATATATATATATATATATATATATATATATATATATATATATATATATATATATATATATATATATATATATACAAATATAAACTCTCTCTCTCTCTCTCTCTCTCTCTCTCTACTCTCTCTCTCTCTCTCTCTCTCTCTCATCTACAAACTCACCCACATTCTCATATGTGACATATCTCACTCACATATCTATATATACCCACTTTATCCACATCTTCTCCCACATATCCACATTCACCTTCCACCTAAATGTTCATACCCACCACATCCACAGACTAACCCACACATCCACATTCACCATATCAACATCCTCACCCAAATATCTATACTCACTGTATCCACATCCTCACCCACATATCTATACCCACTGTATCCACATCCTCACACACATATCCACATCTACCACATCAACATCCTCACCCACATATCTACAGCCACATCCTCACCCACATATCCACATCTGCCACATCAACATCCTCACTCACATATCCACATCCACCACAACAACATCCTAACCCACATATCAATACCCTCTGTATCCACATCCTCACCCACATAATTATCCACATCCACTACATCCACATCCTCACCTACATATCCTCATACACCCCTTAATTTCAAAGTAAAGCTGGTTTGCTCCCAGAGAAAAATCTTGGAACCATCCCAGCTATGTTGACGAATTCTTCCTTGCTTCAAATTGTCGTATTGCAAACAAATGGCAGAATATTGTAACTATGCGTGCATTCACTATTAGAAGTCCAACAAACATCATTTTATCGTGTTAGAAGGAAAGACTATCTTGCTCCCTGTGCAGTTCCTGAGGCTTTATGGAACCTTGCTACTTTGATGAATTTTGCCTTGCTTGCAACATTACCGTATTGACCCTATTATTAGCATATTGCACACTGCACCTCCATCTGAGACACTGCAATGATTGTGGTTATTTGTTGTTCCTTAGAAGAGCCTTCTGAGAAAGTAGTTCTGAAATTAACTGATTGCATGTCATTTTCAGGTCCTTCTGTTGTAAGGTAATGATACGAGTCTGAATATCATATTTGTCATTTCGTCTTAAGTTTCATACACATGAAACTATATAATGGTCATGTGATTAGAGGAAGTTATCATGTGTTCCAAGCTATATTACGCTTCAGTATAAGTTCAGTTTTTGCCTCCTGTCTAAGGAGACGATAAATGGCACTTTTTCATTCATTATCAAATTAAATTATATCAAAATTATCAACGAAATCGTAATTAAGCTTTGTCTTCAACTCCCCGTATCCTCTGAGGCAGCCACGTGGTCACCATGCGGTCCTTTTTTTAACAAAGAAACTTACAGCAATTTTAACTATAAGCTAGTCGTGAACGCCATCTATTGGCCACCTAAGAAAATCAGCGCAAATGGACAACCGCATCTTCAAAGATGGGCGTGAAAGCTAGCTAGATTATTTTTATTACAAACTTTCCCTTATTATTCAAGATGTTGATTACTTTGAGATAACAAAATACAACATCAATTGGAAATAAATAATTCATAAAAAGGAAAAACCACTAAAATTGTCACCCACAGCGAAAATGACGTTGCACCTTATAGACGTTATGAAGATCCAGGCACACCAACTTAATAAGATTCAACACCGTGTTTTGGGCAAGAATTTTGCAATTCTGAGCATAAAATAACAGAATAAAAAGTCGTTTAATTGGAGTTCATGTTTCCCAACATACTACAGACTACTTTAAATAATAAACTATCTTTAATTCATCAACTTTAAAAGCTGTACAGATTGGCAGCTCCGACAACTCTGCTGTTACTGTTCTTACACGTAAAGGTCTCGCCATCTTTTACTCTGAACAAATACATGCAGAAAACAAATTCATACATTTTACATAATTTTTTTTTGCTAGGGGGCTTGGGGAATCCTCAGAAAATGAATTCATAAGTACAAGGAATGACTTATCACTATTTTCGTACTCAATATCCTTCAAGATTAACAAACCACATAATTGGTGTTTTAGATATACTCCTAAAACCTATCATAAAGAGATCAAATACAGATTCTTCCTAAACACACCTGTTGAAATTGATGACTAATTCATCATCATTTTATGATGCCAGAACATCTGAAAGGTATTAGACAGTGCATAAGGAAGGAAGGGTTATTGCGGTAATAAAAACATGAATTGTCACAGAGCGGTTGGATTTAGTATATGATGACAGAAACACATGTAGGAATAGTATATCTTATATTTTAGCCAAATTACACAAAAATAAAAAAGAAACTTATTCAACTTAAAAATAGTTATAACTCAACACTAATTTTATTCTAAAGAATTCATCGATAATACTGACGGCAAACTTTCTTTTTATTCTCCATAATTACTGAGAATTACCTCTCAATCATTTCACACTATTTAGAGTATTAAGGCATAACTGCTTTGATTATGGGAGTATAATGGTATGAATCATCAATGTTCTGCAATTGTAATGTATACTTTTCATAGGCGGCCCAATAAGCTGCATTTTATCCCGTTTGAAAGGAAGACCAATTTGCTTCCTGATGAATCTTGGTTTAATTGCACATTGCCTTATTGCAAAGAAATTGCGATATATTGCAATTTTGTAGGCATATTAATGCTCCAGTCTGAAAGAAAAGTTGGTTTGTTCGACGAAAAAATCCTTAGTCTATATCCTTGCCATTCTTGCCAATTTTGCCTGGCTTGCAACATTGCCGTATTGCAAGGGCTTTGCAATATTTAGGAATTTCTGCGGCATATTCGTGGTTAGAAGGTCAATATACTACTGCACTTTATCAAGCTTGAAGCATTAGTTTCTTTGGCAAGAGAAAATTGCCAAGGCTATAGCCTTGCCTTTTTGGTAAAATTTCCCTTGGTGAAAACATTCGTTATTGCAAAGAAATTCTAAAGTATTGCAACGTTCCATGCATAGGAGGATATTAGACTGAATTTTATTTCAAAAAAAGAACGGTTGGTTTGCTTGCAGAAAACATCATAATAAGGCTGCTACTTTGCATATTTTGGTGATGCTTGCAACATTACTATATTGCAAGGATATTGAAACATATTGCAAACGTCCATGCATATTAGAAGAACAATCATATGTATTTTATCCAGTTTGAAGGAAAAGTCGTTGTGGCCCCTAAAAAATTACCAAAGGCCACAGCATCGGCATTTTGATGAATGGTGCCGGACCTGCAACATTGCAACAATGCAAGAAAGTTGTAATATACTAAATTTCGGCTGCATTTTGCTTTCCTTCTCTTTAGTCTGAAGCAAAAGGGTTCGTTCCACAAAAAAACACCCTAACTATATGGCAATTTTGAATGCTATGAGTTTGATTACAACCTTCCAGTATTGCAAGCACATTGCAGTATAGTGAGATCTCAAATGCATATTTGTCATTAGAGACCCAGTTCAATGTTTCAAAAGTTGGTTTTGAACTCTCAAAATCCAATTGACTACATATTATTAATTTCAAATAAGATTTTTGCATTCTGTAAAAAACATAAGGCTATATACCAGTTATTTTCAAGAATTTATGTTTTCTTGCAACATTGCAGTATTGCGAACCTGTTTTATCAAAAACGAATTATGCATGCATGCAAGCCATTAAAGTCCCAGTAGACTGAATTTTATCCAATTTCAAAGTAAAGATGGTTTGTTCCCAGAAAAAATCCTGGAACTATCCCAGCCAAGTTAATGGATTTTTCCTTGCTTTCAACATTGTCGTTTTGTAAACAAATGGCAAAATATTGCAACTTTGCGTGCATTCATTATTAGAAATCTAATAAGACGTCATTTTATCCTATTAGAAGGAAGAACTATCTTGCTTCCTGTACAGTTCCTGAGGCTATACAGACCCCTGCTGCTTTGACGAATTTTGCCCTCCTTGCAACACCACCGTATTGCCCCTATTATTGGTATGTTGCACATTGCACATCCATCTGGAACGTTGCAATGAGTGTGGATATCTATTGTCTTTTATAATAGCCTTCTGCAAAAGTATTTCTGAAATCTAATGATTGCATGGCCTGTTCGTGCCCTTCTTTTGTAAGGTAACGATATGGGTATACATATTGAAGTTATTCATTTGTCTTGATTCAGCTTCATATACATGAAACTAAACTGTAATTGTCATGTGATTACAGGAAATTACCATGAGTTCAAATGCTATAATACATTACATTTTTTTGCTCAGTTTCAGTCTTCTGTCTAAACGAATGATAATTGAGACTTTTCCATTCATCATCTCAGAAAATTGTATCAAAATAGTGAATGAAATAGGATTTCAGTTTCATCTTCAATTCTCCGTATACTCTGAGGCAGCCACGTGGTCACCATGCGGTCCTTTCTCCAACGAAAAAATTAGGGGAATTTTGACTATAAGCAAGTCGTGAACGCCATCTATTGGCCACCTAAGAAACTCAGAGCAAATATACCAACTGCACCCGCAAAGATGGGCGTGAAAGCTAGCTAGATTATCTTTATGACAAGTTTCCCCTTGTTATAAAAGATGACAATTGTGTTGAGATAACTAAATAAAACACCAATTGGGAATAAATCATTCATGAAAAGAAAAAATTACACTAAATTCGTCACCAACAGCGAAAATGACACGGCACTTCATAGACGATATGAAGAGCCAGGCTTACCAACACGTTAAGATTTAACACCGAATTTTGAACAACAATATTACAGTTCTCAGCTTAAGATAATTGAATATAAAGGTAATTTATTTCTAATTCAGATTTTTGAACTTACCACAGACTAACTGAAATAATAAAGTATCTTTAATTCACCTGCTTTAAAAGCCGTATAGATTGGCAGTTCTGACAACTCTGGAATTACTGTTCGTAGACATAACGACCCTGGCATGTTTTACCCCGAGCAAATACATGCAGGAAACAAATTCATTTTTGGGTGGTGGTGGAGCTTGGGGGAGAATCCTGCGAAAATAAACATATAAGCAGTAGGAATGGTGTATCATTATTTACATATACTTAAAAATCTTTTGAGATTAACAAACTATATTGTTAGTGTTGAAGATATATTTCCACGATTCATCATGCACAGATAATGTAGAGATTCCTCCTGAATTCATCTGCTGAATCTGATGAATGTTTGCATCATCATTTTATGATACCAAAATATTTAAGAACCATTAGGCAATGTATAAGGTAGGAAGGACTACATTATGGTTGCAATGAGAATAAGAATTTGCACAGAGCGGCTGAAATGTAGCATATGATGACAGCAACACATACTGGAAGAATAATATATCCTACAGAAGTAGAACATTTTCAACTTGAAAATAACTATAACTCAATATGAATTTCATTCTGAAAGAATTCATTAATATTATTGACGGCCAACTTTCTTTTATTCTCCATAATTACCGACAATAATAGCTCATCAGTTTGACATTATGCAGAGGACTAAGCATAAATGCTTTGATTATGGGAGCGCAATGGTGCAAATCAGCAATATTCTGAAACTGAAAAGTATATTTGCCATTGGCGGGCTAATAAGCTGCGTTTTATCCAGTTCGAAAGCAAGATCAATTTGGCCATCAAACAAATCCTTAGGCTATAGCTTTGCTTTGCGACGAATCTTGGTCTGATAGCAGCATTGCCATAATGTAAGGAAATTGCCATATATTGCAATTTTGTAGAGACATCAATGCTCCAGTCTGAAAGATAAGTTGGTTTGTTCGACGAAAAAATCCTTAGCCTATATCCATGCCAAAATTGCCTGGCTTGCAACATTGCTGTATTGCAGGGGCATTGCAATAAATAGGAATTTCTGTTGCATATTCGTGATTAGAAGGCCAATATAATGCATTTTATCAAGCCTGAAGCAAAACTTTCTTTGGCAAGAGAAAAAGTCCCAGGACTATAGCCCGGTCCTGGTCGTTTCGGCCGTAAGTCAGTTATGTTTATGGTAAGAAGTTATGTTTATGGTATTTACCGTTATTATTTTATGTTTTACGTACATCCTCAAGGGGCTGGTCCTAAACACGGCGCCCATTTTGCACGTAAACGTGCTTACGGCCTAAATGACTTGCGGCCGAAATGACCCGAATGCCTATAGCCTTGCCATTTTGGCGAATTATGCCTTGCTGGAAACATTCCTCACTGCAAGGAAACTGCAATAAATTGCAAATTTTTATGCATAAGGGAACGTTAAACTGCATTTTACTACAAAAAGGAATAGTTGGTTTGCTCCCACAAAACATCATAATAAGCTTGCTACTTTGCATATTGTGTATTGCTTGCAACATTGCCACATTGCATGGATATTGCAACATATTGCAAACGTCCATACATATTAGAAGAACATTCATTTGTAATCTATCCAGTTTGAAGGAAAAGTCGTTGTGGCCCCTAAAAAATTGCAAAAGGCCACAGCGTCGCCATTTTGATCAATTGTGCCGGACCTGCAACATTGCAACAATGCAAGAAAGTTGCAAAATACTAAATTTCGGCTGCATTTTGCTTTCCCTCTCTTTGGTCTGAAGCAAAAGGGTTCGTTCCCAAAAAAACACCCTAATTATATGGCAATTTTGTATGTTATGAGTTTGATTACAAACTTCCAGTATTGCAAGCACATTGCAATATATTGAGATCTCAAATGCATATTTGTCATTCGAGACCCAGTTCAAAGCTTCAAAAGTTGGTTTTGAACTCTCAAAATCCAATAGACTACACTTTATCAATTTCAAGTAAAATTTTTGCATTCCGTAAAAAAAACATAAGGCTGTAAACCAGTTATTTGAAAAAATGTATGTTTTCTTGCAACATTGCAGTAGTGCAAACCTGTTTTATTAAAAACGAATTATGCATGCATGCAAACCATTAAAGTCCCAGTAGACTGAATTCTATCCAATTTCAAAGTAAAGATGGTTTCCTCCCAGAAAAAATCCTGAAACTATTCCAGCCATGTTAACGGATTTTTCCTTGCTTTCAACATTGTCGTTTTGCAAACAAATGACAAAATATTGCAACTTTGCATGCATTCGTTATTAGAAGTCTAAAAAACGTCATTTTTTCCTGTTAGAATTAAGGACTATCTTGCTTCCTGTACAGTTCCTGAGGCTATACAGAGCCCTGCTACTTTGGCGAATTTTGCCCTCCTTGCAACACCACCGTATTGCCCCTATTATTGGCATGTTGCACACTGCACATCCACCTAGAACGTTGCAATGAGTGTGGATATCTATTTTGTCCTTTATAATAACCTTCTGCAAAAGTATTTCTGAAATCGAATGATTGCATGGCCTGTTCGTGCCCTTCTTTTGTAAGGCAACGATATGGGTATACATATCGAAGTTATTCATTTGTCTTGATTCAGCTTCATATACATGAAACTAAACTGTCATTGTCATGTGATTACAGGAAATTACCATGTGTTCAAATGCTATATTACATTACATTTTTTGGCTTAGTTTCAGTCTTCTGTCTGAACGAATGATAATTGAGACTTTTCCATTCATCATCTCAGAAAACTGTATCAAAATGATGAATGAAATCGGATTTCAGTTTCATCTTCAATTCTCCGTATACTCTGAAGCGGCCACGTGGCCACCATGCGGTCCTTTCTCCAACGAAGAAATTAGGGGAATTTTGACTATAAGCAAGTCGTGAACGCCATCTATTGGCCACCTAAGAAACTCAGAGCAAATATACCAACTGCACCTGCAAAGATGGGCGTGAAAGCTAGCTAGATTATCTTTATGACAAGTTTCCCCTTGTTATAAAAGATGACAATAGTGTTGAGATAACTAAATAAAACACCAATTGGGAATAAATCATTCACAAAAAGAAAAAATTGCACTAAATTCGTCAACAACAGCGAAAATGACACGGCACTTCATAGACGATATGAAGATCCAGGCTTACCAACACGTTAAGATTTAACACCGAATTTTGAACAACAATAGTACAGTTCTCAGCATAAGATAATTGAATAAAAAAGTAATTTATTTTTAATTCAGATTTTTGAACTTACTACAGACTAATTGAAATAATAAATATCTTTAATTCACCTGCGTTAAATGCCGTATAGATTGGCAGTTCCGACAACTCTGCAATTAATGTTCGTAGACATAACGATCCTGGTATGTTTTACCCCGACCAAATACATGCAAGAAACAAATTCATACCTTTAAAAATTGTCATTTTTGGGTGGCAGTGGAGCTTGGGGGGAATCTTGCGAAAATAAACATATAAGTAGTGTGAATGATATATCATTATTTACATATTTAAAAATCTTTGGAGATTAACAAGCTATATTGTTAGTGTTGAAGATATATTTCCAAAATTCGTCATAAACAGATCATGTAGAGATTCTTCCTGAATTCATCTGCTGAATGTGATGAATGTTTGCATCATCATTTTATGATACCAAAATATCTAAGAACCATTAGGCAATGTATGAGGTAGGAAGGACTACAGTATGGTTGCAATGAGAATAAGAATTTGCACAGAGCGGCTGACATGTAGCATATGATGACAGCAACACATATTGGAACAATAATATATCCTATTTTACAAAAATTGCACCAAAAGTAGAACATTTTCAACTTGAAAATAACTATAACTCAATATGAATTTCATTCTGAAAGAATTCATTGATATTATTGACGGCCAACTTTGTTTTATTGTCCATAATTACCGACAATAATCGTTCATCAGTTTGACATTATGTAGAGGATTAAGGCATAAATGCATTGAGTATGGGAGCGTAATGGTGCGAATTAAGCAATATTCTGAAATTGCAATGTATATTAGTCATTGGCGGGCCAATAAGCTGCGTTTTATCCAGTTGGAAAGCAAGATCAATTTGGCTTTCAAACAAATCCTTAGGCTATAGCTTTGCTTTGTGACGAATCTTGGTGTGATAGCAGCATTGCCATATTGCAAGGAAATTGCGATATATTGCAATTTTGTAGGCATATTAATGCTCCAGTCTGAAAGATAAGTTGGTTTGTTCGACGAAAAAATCCTTAGTCTATATCCTTGCCATTCTTGCCAATTTTGCCTGGCTTGCAACATTGCTGTATTGCAAGGGCATTGCAATATATAGGAATTTCTGTTGCGTATTCGTGATTAGAAGGCCAATATACGGCATTTTATCAAGCCTGAAGCAAAAGTTTTTAGGGCAAGAGAAAAAGTCCCGGGGCTATAACCTTGCCATTTTGGCGAAATTTCCCTTGCTGGAAATATTCCTCATTGCGAGGAAATTACAATAAACTGCAAATTTCTATGCATAAGGGAACGTTAGACTGCATTTTACTCCAAAAAGGAATAGTTGGTTTGCTCCCACAAAACATCATAATAAACTTGCTATTTTGCATATTTTGTATCGTTTGCAACATTCCTGCATTGCATGGATATTGAAACATATTGCAAACGTCCATGCATATTAGAAGAACACTCATTTGTAATCCATCCAGTTTGAGGGAAAAGTCGTCGTGGCCCCTAAAAAATTGCCAAAGGCTCCAGTCTTGATATTTTGATGACTTTTGCAGGACCTGCAACATTGCAATAATGCAAAAAAGTTGCAATATACTACACTTCCGACTGCATTTTTCGGCATAACACACCAATCGCTTTCCTTTCTTTAATTTGAAGCAAAAACTGGTTCCTTTCCCAAAAACATCCTCATTGTCTTGCTATTTTGTGTGTCATGAGTTTGTTTGCAATCTCGATGTATTACAAGCAAATTGCAATATATTGTGATTCCGAATGCATATTTGTCATTAGAGTCTCAGTAGACTGCCTTTTATTTAATTCAAAGCTTTAAAAGTTAGTTTGGACCATCTAAAATCCATTAGATTGCATTTGATCCAGTTTCAAATTAAAGCTGTTTTGCCCCAAAAACAAAATCCTAGGCGTTATTTCCCTGCTTTCAACACTGTTGTATTGCAAGCAAATTGCAAAATATTGTAACTTCCCACAAATCGGCCACTAGAAGCCCAGTGACCAACATTTTACCCAGTTAGAAGGAAAGATTGCTTCGCTATTTTCGACGAATCTTGCATTCATTGCAACATTACCGTATTGACCCTATTATTATTATTATCATGTTGCACACTGCACCTTCGTCTGGGACATTGCAATGAGTGTGAATATTTTTTGTCCTTTATAATAGCCTTGCCTTCTGAAAAAGTAATTCTGGAATCAAATGATTGCATGGCCTATTCATGACTTTCTTTTGTAATTTAATGATTTGGGTCTAAATATAGTATTTGTCCTATAGTTTTGACTTAGTGCCATATAAATGAAACTAAACTGTAATGGTCATGTGATTATAGGAAGTTATCATTTGATCACAGGTTGAATTACGCTTTAGTTTGAGTTCAGTTTCAGCCTCCTAACCAAACCAACGATAATTGGGAAATTTTCACTAATTATGTTATGAAATAGTATCAAATTGACCCATTAATGAAATCGTGTCCTCTAAGGCGGCCACATGGTCACCATGCGGTCCTTTCCCACAGAACAATTTAGAGGATTTTTTACTATAAGCAAGTCGTTAACGCCATCTATTGGCCACCTAAGAAAATCAGCGCGAGTGGACAACTGCATTTTCAAAGATGGGTGAGGAAACTAATTAGATTATTCTTCTTCCCATCTTTTTCTCATAATCTAAAATGATGAATCTATTGGGATATCTAAATTTAACTTCAATTAGAAAAGAGCATTTCATGTAAAGGAAAAATGACCCAAATTCGACGCAACGGAAGACGATAAAAATCAACTTGCCTACAGTCCTCCCCCCTAGCGGAAATGCCACCGCCCGTCATAGACGATATGAAGATCCAGGCAGACCAACAAAATGAAATGCAACACCGTAATTTGGACAAGAATATTGCAGTTCTGAGCATAAAATGATTGAATCAAAAGTGATTTACAAAAATTAGGGTTTCTGAACTTACTACAGACTACTTTAAATACCAAATTACCTTTAATCTATCTGCTTTAAAAGCTAAATATAGATTGGCAGATCCGACAATCCAGGCATACCAACAAATCGAAATGCAACATCGAATTTTGGACAAGAACACTGCAGTTCTGAGCATAAAATAATCGAATCAAAAGTGATTTACAAAACTTAAGGTTCCTGAACTTACTACAGACTGCCTGAAATACCAAACTAACTTTAATTCATCTGCTTTAAAAGCATATATATATATATATATATATATATATATATATATATATATATATATATATATATATATATATATATATATATATATATATATATATATATATATATATATATATATATATAATATATTGTCATAAACTGGCCCTTGGCTTGGTGAGAAATTGAAACAAAATTATAATGATGCTGCCACGAAACCAAGAAAGTCCAGCTTATGAGCAAAAGGAAAAGTTGTTTGAAAACTTACCTTAGAATTTTCCTGGATTTACAATTGAATGTGGAAGGTCGCCATATTGGAATTAGAATTCTTTTACAAATTTACAGGGATTTATTTACAGAGACTTAGCAAATAACCATTGAGATAACAAATAGCATGATAACTAGGGGGGCAAACTCATAAATAGGACACATGGAATACGAATGCCAGGATTGGCAACAATCAAGTTGATTAAAAATGGGGCCAATGTGCAATACAATCAGTCCAATGAAAAATAATAACATTTAGTCTTGCCCTGTTTACACGAAATAGTCTCAGGTAATGCAAAGGGTGGAACTTCAGGATGGGAGAATAACTCATATGAACACTTTTGGGCCACAACGGAATTCGGTAATGACTGCGACCAGGAATTTTCAGAATTTTGGTGGAAGACGAGATACTGAAGCATGGAATTGCGATCGGCCGCGTGTCTCCCCTGAAAGAGACGTTCTGCGTTAGCCCTGCTCCAACTAAGACAAATGGAATCTACCTATAAAATATCACCCAATACACGTTCTTAAATACTAAACATGACGTAGCCCAGAAGATAATTATGAGAAAATCACGTTATCACAGTCTTGGAATTGTACTGGATTGGGCTTTTGAAACAAGGAACACGTGCTCGCCGTCACACAAAGGGGGAAGCTTGGGAAAAGGAAGGAATTAAACTTGAAGATAAATGAGAGAAATGGAAGGAATTTAGTGGAGAGAGACAGGGGTGACTGGCGCCAAATTTACTCTCGGCTTACCTATTTCAGACGAATATTTGAGCTCCGAAATACCACATCTCGGGCATACGATCGTGAACTTGGGCCGCCACTGAAGACAGACATACGATCAGGACAGTCGCTGGAAGGGGTCTGCTGGCTTGCTGCTTCGAGCGGGCATCGGAGCCATAGGTCCCAAACCTGAAAGCGAATTCTTTGCCAGTAAACAGGTCAAAGGAATAGCAGTCTTAAAGATAATGAGCCTAAGGTTTAATGTGCTAGCTCCCCCCGAGTGGTTTACGCCCTAACGTCTATTTCCTCCCTAAGCCTACTTTGAAAACATGACCTCAAAGGGGGGGGGCGGGGTGGGTGGGTTGGAAATCTAGGTGTGTTCTGGTAACAGGGGGTTTGAAAGAAGGAGACCCATTGTCCACCCTGCCTGGGTATTTCCTGTAGGCCACGGAGGCATGCGTTCTCTGTCCAGATAAGTTAAAACAACTGAGTTCTGCCATATTGGCGCCAGCTATAAGCTAACTGAAATGATACTTCTCCCTAGAAGTTAGCTAGATAGCAGCTAAATAGGAGGGAGGAATGTAAATCCTTGACAATATATATATATATATATATATATATATATATATATATATATATATATATATATATATATATATATATATATATAAATATATATATATATATATATATATATATATATATATATATATATATATATATATATATATATATATATATATATATATATATATATATATATATATATATATATATATATATATATATATATATATGTATATGTATATATATATATATATATATATATATATATATATATATATATATATATATATATATATATATATATATATATATATATATATATATATATATATATATATATATATATATATATATATATATATATATATATATATATATATTTATATATATATATATATATATATATATATATATATATATATATATATATATATATATATATATATATATATATATATATATATATATATATATATATATATATATATATATATATATATATATATATATGTATACATAGCTTTTAAAGCAGATAAATTAAAGTTAGTTTGGTATTTCAGGCAGTCTGCAGTAAGTTTCAGAAACCTTAATTTTTGTAAATCACTTTCGATTCGATTATTTTATGCTCAGAACTGCAGCGTTGTTGTCCAAAATTCTATGTTGCATTTCACTTTGTTGGACTGTCTGGATATATAATTATATATATATATATATATATATATATATATATATATATATATATATATATATATATATATATATATATATATATATATATATATATATATATATATATATATATATATATATATATATATATATATATATATATATATATATATATATATATATATATATATATATATATATATATATATATATATATATATATATATATATATATATATATATATATATATATATATATATATATATATATATATATATATATATATCTATATGTATATACATATATATATATATATATATATATATATATATATATATATATATATATATATATATATATATATATATATATATATATATATATATATATATATATATATATATATATATATATATATATATATATATATATATATGAAATTTTTATCACACCGTGATTTATATACAATCATGAAGCTACAAATGTCGTTTAATATCAAATTCACGCTACCTCAAGAGTATCTCCGATGGAGAATTATCACCGAAGGGGAATTTATATAAGTTATAAATGAACAGGTACCACTGGGACGCGAACCCTTGACATGGACCCATTCAACGACTCCAGTGGACGTTACCACCACGCGCCATCAAGAGAGGTATAAATCATTACCGAGTCTGCTGTACTGTTTTTTCCCGTCGTGAGCGGGAAATTGTACTTAGCCTCGGCAATGACCCACCTCCGCCATGATAGTTCGTTGGTACGTTTGGAACACGCAGCTCTTATTATGAAATTTTTATCACACCGTGATTTATATACAATCATGAAGCTACAAATGTCGTTTAATATCAAATTCACGCTACCTCGAGAGTATCTCCGATGGAGAATTATCACCGAAGGGGAATTTATATAAGTGATAAATGAACAGGTACCACTGGGACGCGAACCCTGACATGGACCCATTCAACGACTCCAGTGGGACGTTACCACCGCGCCATCAAGAGAGGTATAAATCATTACCGAGTCTGCTGTACTGTTTTTTCCCGTCGTGAGCGGGAAATTGTACTTAGCCTCGGCAATGACCCACCTCCGCCATGATAGTTCGTTGGTACGTTTGGAACACGCAGCTCTTATTATGAAATTTTTAATCACACCATGATTTATATACAATCATGAAGCTACAAATGTCGTTTAATATCAAATTCACGCTACCTCGAGAGTATCTCCGATGGAGAATTATCACCGAAGGGGAATTTATATAAGTGATAAATGAACAGGTACCACTGGGACGCGAACCCTTGACATGGACCCATTCAACGACTCCAGTGGACGTTACCACCGCGCCATCAAGAGAGGTATAAATCATTACCGAGTCTGCTGTACTGTTTTTTCCGTCGTGAGCGGGAAATTGTACTTAGCCTCGGCAATGACCCACCTCCGCCATGATAGTTCGTTGGTACGTTTGGAACACGCAGCTCTTATTATGAAATTTTTTATCACACCGTGATTTATATACAATCATGAAGCTACAAATGTCGTTTAATATCAAATTCACGCTACCTCGAGAGTATCTCCGATGGAGAATTATCACCGAAGGGGAATTTATATAAGTGATAAATGAACAGGTACCACTGGGACGCGAACCCTTGACATGGACCCATTCAACGACTCCAGTGGACGTTACCACCGCGCCATCAAGAGAGGTATAAATCATTACCGAGTCTGCTGTACTGTTTTTTCCCGTCGTGAGCGGGGAAATTGTACTTAGCCTCGGCAATGACCCACCTCCGCCATGATAGTTCGTTGGTACGTGAACGCCATCTATTGGCCACCTAAGAAACTCAGAGCAAATATACCAACTGCATTTGCAAAGATGGGCGTGAAAGCTAGCTAGATTATCTTTATGACAAGTTTCCCCTTGTTATAAAAGATGACAATTGTGTTGAGATAACTAAATAAAACACCAATTGGGAATAAATCATTCATGAAAAGAAAAAATTACACTAAATTCGTCACCAACAGCGAAAATGACACGGCACTTCATAGACGACATGAAGATCCAGGCTTACCAACACGTTAAGATTTAACACCGAATTTTGAACAACAATATTACAGTTCTTAGCTTAAGATAATTGTTAGAGGCAGAAGGAAACCAGTCGGACACTCCAGTGCTTTATTACACGTCCAATCAGTACAGAGGCGTGACTGCAAGTAAGGTGCAGACGCGCGGGAAACATTGGCGCCAATTCCGCTCTCCTCCTGACAACATACATCACACACAATCAACCATCCTACATCCCCCCCCTAAGATTATGGCATGGCAGAATGGCAAAATATTAAATGAAAATAATAAGTAAACATGTATTAAATGCATATTTATAGACAAAGAAAGCTGTAAAGGAAGATCCCATAGGACAAAAGCAATGGTTAACACTGAGTGTCACAACATACAAGGACATGCATGGCAACAATATATAGTACATGCATAAAATATGTTTGCACAACAGAATTTCTATCCAGTTCAGCTTACTGAAAACAAAAGATAAAATGAGCATAAGGGACAACAAAATGTAATTGTACAAGGTGACACAAGCACAAGCATGGGTTAACGCTCGATATCACCCATGACATACTCGCCCATCCATGAGGGTTGCACTGTGCGCCTTTTTGGACGAGGTGGAGCAGGTTCCAGGCTTGGGGGAATGGCTGAGGACGTTGGGGGTTGCCGTTTTAACACTTTCAGGTGCTTCCTGTTTCTAAGTGACACCCGACCGCTTCCATCCAACCTAATGAGATACTGTCGGTGGCCCTTAGACTCCACTACCAACCCAGATCGGTCCCAGGTTTTGGTTACAGGATCCTGCACTCTTACCCTGCAGCCTACAACCAGGGGTAGAAGCTCCCTGGTACCAGTATATGGTGGGGTCTCCTCTTGGGACTCTGCCATTCGTAGCTCCCTCCGCTGAATTATCTCATCCCAGTGTCTCTCCACCTTGTAATGCTGTCTGGGTGTTGGCACTCCATCTCTGAGCTGCCTGCCGATAGCGAGCTGTGCTGGGGACTTGTCAAACCCCTAGGGGTGTATTGAGGTACTGAAGAATTGCCAGGGATGCCTTGTTGCAATCGAGGCTGCCTCCTTTGCCTATGTTAGACCTGATGATCCTCTTGGCAGTCTTGACTGCTGCTTCGGCCCTTCCATTAGACTGGGGGTAATGGGCTGACGACAGGCGTACCGTAACCCCCCATTTTCTGAAGAATGATGTGGTCTCTGCACTAATGAGGTTTGTGCCCCCATCTGTCGAGATTAGCTCTGGTGCTCCCCATCTTGTGAAGTATGTCCTCAAGACTGATATAATTCTTGATGACGTTGCGCCATGTGGGAAGTGTGCCACTTCCAGCCACCCGGTGAGCCTGTCTGCATAGGCCATGTACATATGGCCCTCCAACTGTAGCATGTCCACCACTGTCGACTGGAATGGGTATTCTGGGGGTGGTGTGAGTACTAATGGTTCAGCAGGTTGTGATGGAGCATGTACATCACAAGAGGCACATCCATCCCTGTGGCTCTGCAGGTCGCCTTCCATCCCTGGCCAGTAAACTGATTGTCTAGCCCTGCGGAGCATGGAGTCTATCCCCTGATGTCCTGCATGAAGGCCTGTAATGACTTGACGGCGAAGTTCCTCTGGGATGAGCAGACGTGGGCATCCTTGTTCGTAAGTGTAGACTATCAGGTCTTCTACCATAGATAACCTGTCCCTAACTGAGTAAAACTGACGTAGGCAGGCCACCTCCTGTGCCTTCTGCGGGCACCAGTCATTTACTGCAACTTTAGCTGCCAGCAGTTGGTACACAGGGTCTTTAGAGGCTGCTTCTTTGACCCTCTCCTCATCCAGTATGAGGCATTCTTGCTCAAGGGCGGTGGCCGAAGCAGCGACAAGGGCAGCAGTCATATCCTCTTCAAGTTCAGAATCCTTGTCATCTGGTTCGCAACGGAGAGCAGGGAAGCATGATAAGAAGTCAGCAGCGCAATTCCTCTTTCCTGGCAAGTATCTTACTTGGAACCTGTATTGTAGGGTCTTCTCCTTGAGACAGAAGAGTCTTGGGTTTAGTATATCCTTCAGCTCTCTATCACCCAGGAGCTTGACCAGCGGGCGGTGATCAGTCACGATCAGTAAGTTGGGGCAGCCCAACAGGAGTAGCCTGGCCTTCTTGAGACACCATGTGACAGCTAAGGCTTCTCCTCAACAGCAGCATACCCAGCTTCAGCCTGCGACAAATGGCGGCTCCCACATAAGGCAATACGCCACCCACCCTTGCAGCAAAATGGGGCATCAGCCGAGGCACAAGCACAGTACTGCTGCAGGATGACAAACCCAATCCCATCCCTGCTCCAATCTGTTAGGGCCGCTGTAGGTCGGGATTTGTCATAGTATACCAGCCCATCCTTGGCCAGCTTGCATATGGCCTCCTGTGCTTGGCGGAATCTCTCTTGTAGGTTGCTATCCCAGTACACATTCTTGCTTGTAGACTTCTTCAGGAGGTCTCTAAAGGGTTCCATCAGCGGGGCAGTGGCGAGGAAGGGTGCCAACTGGTTGACAAAGCCATACCATGACCTGATGTCAGTGACAGAGGGTTGTCTGGCATAGGGAATCTCCGTATGGCAGCTAGACTCTCCTCTGTGGGCCTGTAGGAATCCCATCCCAGCTGGAATCCGACGAAGTTCACTTCTCTTCGGCAGAAACTGAATTTCTCTGGCTTGAGGGTTATGCCCTTTTTAGCACACGTGTCCAAGAAATTATAGGTGTGCCAGAAGGCCTCCTCGACGCTGTTGTCATACAGAAGAGTATCGTCCACACATTTGTGTATTTGGGGGATGTCCTTGATGGCGTCATCAAACCTCTTGGTGTAGGCATCTGAAGCTGAACAGTGTCCCATGGGTGTTCTTCTGTACCGGTAACGCCCCCAGCGTGTGATAAAGGTTGTGAGTCTGCGGCTCTCTTCATCTAACTCCACCTGGTGGAAGCCCCAATGCGCATCTGCCACTGTCTTGAAGGAATGTAAAGGCACCCCAGAGATCATGTCGAAAGGAGCAGGGGTGTGATGCGTCTCTCTCCTGCAGGAGGCATTAAGGCATTGAAAGTCCACAGTGCGGCGGGGCTGACCTGTCTTCTTGGCAACAATGACCATCCTCGCACACCATTCTGTTGCTTCACCAGTGGGTACCTCCTCAATGATGCCCTTCTTGATGTCCTGGTCCAACTGCTTCTTCACTTCTGACTCCCAATGCTTTGGCACTGATGCTGGGGTGTGGCATGCATAGGGGGTTGCCCCCAGCAGTAGGTGAATATGGTGCGGCTTGCCCTCCATGACTGGGAGGGGCTCCCTCTCTGTATTGAAAGTTGATGATGAAAAATGGCGCAAGAGCCACTGCTCCAACTTTGGGACGTTCTCCTCCACTGGTGGAAAGGGCATGGATGAGGGCTTGGGCAGGGATGGCCCAATGGGTGTGGGGACCTCATGCTCCAGTGCGAGGCTCGCTGACACTGGTAGGTGGTGGGAAAGGACTGGGGCACGAGGCCAAGGTCCTTACAAGCAGCCAATGAAAGGAAGCAAGACCTTGCAGACTTGATAAAATACACTTCTTGGACAGTTGTCCTGGCACCGTACTGAATGCGAAGAGGGCAGTCCCCATACACCCAATCGAACATTGGCAACATCACGTAGGCCCCTGCGGTTTTGTGAAAGGGCAGGTCTTTCAATGAGGGTCGACAGCAAAGTGGGGCCTGCACACACACTTGGGCCCCCCGTGTCTACCACAGCCTGTACAGGCTTGTGACCCTTAGGCCTAGGCCCATGCACTGATGAGGACACTATCACTTGTATAGTAGGCTGCACACTGGGTTGTACCCGGCGGTGACCGCTCCCAGTGTTACTGACGAAGCAGGGGCATCACTCACCATCTTCTTCTTGCTCCTACAGAACCGTTTCAAGTGGCCAATTTTTTTGACAGCCATGACAAACACTATTTCTCGCCGGGCACAAGACCTTCCTTGGCTCATGCTGCACTCCACAGTTCCCACACATACGAGCATTGATGGAAACTGAGGACCTCTCACCACTCTTCACCGCTGCACACTCAGGGGGGCTGGGGTCTGTCTCCACATCGGCCGCACGTGGCTCTTGATGCCATGTGTCATGCTGGGGCATGGAAGCATCTTTGCGGGCTGCCTCATATGTTGCACACACTGCCCTTAAGGCATCTACACTACAAATGGAATCACACGACCTATAGAGGTCTCTTTTCAATATCTCATCCCTTAGACCTACCATAAGCTTCCTAATAAGCATATATTCGGACAAATCGCTATGACAGCTAGGACACTGGAAGCCACAATCCATGGCTTTTTGAGAGCACTTTGCAAAATATTCACTAATTGACTCCTCACGTCCTTGCATATACACAAAAAACTCAGCCCAATGCACGGCCTGGTTCGAAGCACGCAGAACCATGGCCCCTATAGCATCCAAAGCCCCTTCTGGAGACAAATTAGCCCACTGTGCATCACTATACCTGGCATCCAGTGTACGTTGCAACTCTGGGGTGCAGTGAAGCCTAATATGTTGAACTGCATCCGTTGGTTGAAGCTTATATAGCCTAAGCCACTGTGTCATGGACCGTTTCCAAGTCCTGAAGGAGGCCGACGACATTTCCAAAGCACACTTCTCTGGTAGTGGTGGGGCTGGGGCCCTGGGACTGCTCTGTAGACACAAGCCACTCGCCATTGTAGCCAAGCGGTCATTAAGGGCTTGCAACGCATCTCGCCCTTCGGCAACCACATGCTGAAGAGCTGGTGATCTTGGCGCTACTCCAACGGGAGTACTGTGGGCACCCCTGGAGGATCGTCGTGCCCTCCTTGTCGTGAAAGACGGTCTCCCTGGTGTAGACATCCTTATCCTTTTACAACATCCTACTCACTGCGCCATGTTAGAGGCAGAAGGAAACCAGTCGGACACTCCAGTGCTTTATTACACGTCCAATCAGTACAGAGGCGTGACTGCAAGTAAGGTGCAGACGCGCGGGAAACATTGGCGCCAATTCCGCTCTCCTCCTGACAACATACATCACACACAATCAACCATCCTACAATAATTGAATATAAAGGTAATTTATTTCTAATTCAGATTTTTGAACTTACCACAGACTAACTGAAATAATAAAGTATCTTTAATTCACCTGCTTTAAAAGCCGTATAGATTGGCAGTTCTGACAACTCTGGAATTACTGTTCGTAGACATAACGATCCTGGCATGTTTTACCCCGACCAAATACATGCAGGAAACAAATTCATTTTTGGGTGGTGGTGGAGCTTGGGGGAGAATCCTGCGAAAATAAACATATAAGCAGTAGGAATGGTGTATCATTATTTACATATACTTAAAAATCTTTTGAGATTAACAAACTATATTGTTAGTGTTGAAGATATATTTCCACCATTCATCATACACAGATAATGTAGAGATTCTTCCTGAATTCATCTGCTGAATCTGATGAATGTTTGCATCATCATTTTATGATACCAAAATATTTAAGAACCATTAGGCAATGTATAAGGTAGGAAGGACTACATTATGGTTGCAATGAGAATAAGAATTTGCACAGAGCGGCTGAAATGTAGCATATGATGACAGCAACACATACTGGAAGAATAATATATCCTACAGAAGTAGAACATTTTCAACTTGAAAATAACTATAACTCAATATGAATTTCATTCTGAAAGAATTCATTAATATTATTGACGGCCAACTTTCTTTTATTCTCCATAATTACCGACAATAATAGCTCATCAGTTTGACATTATGCAGAGGACTAAGCATAAATGCTTTGATTATGGGAGCGCAATGGTGCAAATCAGCAATATTCTGAAACTGAAAAGTATATTTGCCATTGGCGGGCTAATAAGCTGCGTTTTATCCAGTTCGAAAGCAAGATCAATTTGGCCATCAAACAAATCCTTAGGCTATAGCTTTGCTTTGCGACGAATCTTGGTCTGATAGCAGCATTGCCATAATGTAAGGAAATTGCCATATATTGCAATTTTGTAGAGACATCAATGCTCCAGTCTGAAAAAGATAAGTTGGTTTGTTCGACGAAAAATCCTTAGCCTATATCCATGCCAAAATTGCCTGGCTTGCAACATTGCTGTATTGCAGGGCATTGCAATAAATAGGAATTTCTGTTGCATATTCGTGATTAGAAGGCCAATATAATGCATTTTATCAAGCCTGAAGCAAAACTTTCTTTGGCAAGAGAAAAGTCCCAGGACTATAGCCCGGTCCTGGTCGTTTCGGCCGTAAGTCAGTTATGTTTATGGTAAGAAGTTATGTTTATGGTATTTACCGTTATTATTTTATGTTTTACGTACATCCTCAAGGGGCTGGTCCTAAACACGGCGCCCATTTTGCACGTAAACGTGCTTACAGCCTAAATGACTTGCGGCCGAAATGACCCGAATGCCTATAGCCTTGCCATTTTGGCGAATTATGCCTTGCTGGAAACATTCCTCACTGCAAAGGAAACTGCAATAAATTGCAAATTTTTATGCATAAGGGAACGTTAAACTGCATTTTTAATACAAAAGGAATAGTTGGTTTGCTCCCACAAAACATCATAATAAGCTTGCTACTTTGCATATTGTGTATTGCTTGCAACATTGCCACATTGCATGGATATTGCAACATATTGCAAACGTCCATACATATTAGAAGAACATTCATTTGTATTTTATCCAGTTTGAAGGAAAAGTCGTTGTGGCCCCTAAAAATTGCCAAAGGCCACAGCGTCGGCATTTTGATGAATTGTGCCGGACCTGCAACATTGCAACAATGAAAGAAAGTTGCAATATACTAAATTTCGGCTGTATTTTACTTTCCCTCTCTTTAGTCTGAAGCAAAAGGGTTCGTTCCCCAAAAACACCCTAATTATATTGCAATTTTGTATGTTATGAGTTTGCTTACAAACTCCCAGTATTGCAAGCACATTGCAATATATTGAGATCTCAAATGCATATTTGTCATTCGAGACCCAGTTCAAAGCTTCAAAAGTTGGTTTTGAACTCTCAAAATCCAATAGACTACACTTTATCAATTTCAAGTAAAATTTTTGCATTCCGTAAAAAAAACATAAGGCTGTAAACCAGTTATTTGAAAAAATGTATGTTTTCTTGCAACATTGCAGTAGTGCAAACCTGTTTTATTAAAAACGAATTATGCATGCATGCAAACCATTAAAGTCCCAGTAGACTGAATTCTATCCAATTTCAAAGTAAAGATGGTTTGCTCCCAGAAAAAATCCTGAAACTATCCCAGCCATGTTAACGGATTTTTCCTTGCTTTCAACATCGTCGTTTTGCAAACAAATGACAAAATATTGCAACTTTGCATGCATTCGTTATTAGAAGTCTAAAAAACGTCATTTTATCCTGTTAGAAGGAAAGACTATCTTGCTCCCTGTACAGTTCCTGAGGCTATACAGAGCCCTGCTACTTTGGCGAATTTTGCCCTCCTTGCAACACCACCGTATTGCCCCTATTGTTGGCATGTTGCACACTGCACATCCACCTGGAACGTTGCAATGAGTGTGGATATCTATTTTGTCCTTTATAATAACGTTCTGCAAAAGTATTTCTGAAATCGAATGATTCCATGGCCTGTTCGTGCCCTTCTTTTGTAAGGCAACGATATGGGTATACATATCGAAGTTATTCATTTGTCTTGATTCAGCTTCATATACATGAAACTAAACTGTCATTGTCATGTGATTACAGGAAATTACCATGTGTTCAAATGCTATATTACATTACATTTTTTGGCTTAGTTTCAGTCTTCTGTCTGAACGAATGATAATTGAGACTTTTCCATTCATCATCTCAGAAAACTGTATCAAAATGATGAATGAAATCGGATTTCAGTTTCATCTTCAATTCTCCGTATACTCTGAAGCGGCCACGTGGTCACCATGCGGTCCTTTCTCCAACGAAGAAATTAGGGAATTTTGACTATAAGCAAGTCGTGAACGCCATCTATTGGCCACCTAAGAAACTCAGAGCAAATATACCAACTGCACTTGCAAAGATGGGCGTGAAAGCTAGCTAGATTATCTTTATGACAAGTTTCCCCTTGTTATAAAAGATGACAATTGTGTTGAGATAACTAAATAAAACACCAATTGGGAAAAAATCATTCATAAAAAGAAAAAATTACACTAAAATCATCACCAACAGCGAAAATGACGCGGCACTTCATAGACGATATGAAGATCCAGGCTTACCAACACGATAAGATTTAACACCGAATTTTGAACAACAATATTACAGTTCTCAGCATAAGATAATTGAATAAAAAGTAATTTATTTTTAATTCAGATTTCTGAACTTACTACAGACTAATTGAAATAATAAAGTATCTTTAATTCACCTGCTTTAAAAGCCGTATAGATTGGCAGTTCCGACAACTCTGCAATTACTGTTCGTAGACATAACTATCCTGGCATGTTTTACCCCGACCAGATGCATGCAGGAAACAAATTCATACCTTTGAAAATTGTCATTTTTGGGTGGCGGTGGAGCTTGGGGGGGAATCCTGCGAAAATATACATATATACATGCTTAAAAATCTTTGGAGATTAACAAACTATGTTGTTAGTGTTGAATATATATTTCCAAAAGTCATCATAAACAGATCATATAGAGATTCTTCCTCAATTCATCTGCTGAATCTGATGAATGTTTGCATCATCATTTTATGATACCAAAATACCTAAGAACCATTAGGCAATGTATGAGGTAGGAAGGACTACAGTATGGTTGCAATGAGAATAAGAATTTGCACAGAGCGGCTGACATGTAGCATATGATGACAGCAACACATATTGGAATAATAATATATCCTATTTTACACAAATTGCACCAAAAGTAGAACATTTTCAACTTGAAAATAACTATAACTCAATATGAATTTCATTCTGAAAGAATTAATTGATATTACTGACGGCCAACTTTCTTTTATTGTCCATAATTACCGACACTAATCGTTCATCAGTTTGACATTATGTAGAGGATTAAGGCATAAATGCATTGATTATAGGAGCGTAATGGTGCAAATCAGCAATAATCTGAAATTGCAATGTATATTCGTCATTGGCGGGCCAATAGGCTGCGTTTTATCCAGTTCGAAAGCAAGATCAATTTGGCTTTCAAACAAATCCTTAGGCTATAGCTTTGCTTTGCGACGAATCTTGGTCTGATAGCAGCATTGCCATAATGTAAGGAAATTGCGATATATTGCAATCTTGTACTCATATTAATGCTCCAGTCTGAAAGATAAGTTGGTTTGTTCGACGAAAAAATCCTTAGTCTATATCTTGGCCATTCTTGCCAATTTTGCCCTGCTTGCAACATTGCTGTATTGCAAGGGCATTGCAATATATAGGAATTTATGTTGCGTATCCGTGATTAGAAGGCCAATATACTGCATTTTATCAAGCCTGAAGCAAAAGTTTCTTTGGCAAGAGAAAAAGTCCCAGGGCTATAGTCTTGCCATTTTGGGGAATTTTCCCTTGCTGGAAATATTCCTCATTGCGAGGAAATTGCAATAAACTGCAAATTTCTATGCATAGGGGAACGTTAGACTGCATTTTACTCCAAAAAGGAATAGTTGGTTTGCTCCCACAAAACATCATAATAAGCTTGCTACTTTGCGTATTTTGTATTGTTTGCAACATTCCTGCATTGCATGGATATTGAAACACATTGCAAACGTCCATGCATATTAGAGGAACACTCATTTGTAATCCATCTAGTTTGAAGGAAAAGTCGTCGTGGCCCCTAAAAAATTGCCAAAGGCTCCCGTCTTGATATTTTGATGACTTTTGCAGGACCTGCAACATTGCAATAATGCAAGAAAGTTGCAATATATTACACTTCCGACTGCATTTTTCGGCATAACACACCGATCGCTTTCCTTTCTTTAATTTGAAGCAAAAACTGGTTCCTTTCCCAAAAACATCATCATTGTCTTGCTATTTTGTGTGTCATGAGTTTGTTTGCAACCTCGATGTATTGCAAGCAAATTGCAAGATATTGTGATTCCGAATGCATATTTGTCATTAGTCTCAGTAGACTGCCTTTTCTTTAATTCAAAGCTTTAAAAGTTAGTTTGGACCATCTAAAATCCATTAGACTGCATTTGATCCAATTTCAAATTAAAGCTATTTTGCCCCAAGAACAAAATCCTAGGCGCTATTTCCCTGCTTTCAACACTGTTGTATTGCAAGCAAATTGCAAAATATTGTAACTTCCCACAAATCGGCCACTAGAAGCCCAGTGACCAACATTTTACCCAGTTAGAGGGAAAGATTGCTTCGCTATTTTCGACGAATCTTGCATTCATTGCAACATTACCGTATTGACCCTATTATTATTATTATCATGTTGCACACTGCACCTTCGTCTGGGACATTGCAATGAGTAAGAATATTTTTTGTCCTTTATAATAGCCTTGCCCTCTGAGAAAGTAATTCTGGAATCAAATGACTGCATGGCCTGTTCATGATTTTCTTTTGTAATTTAATGATTTGGGTCTAAATATAGTATTTGTCCTATAGTTTTGACTTAGTGCCATATAAATGAAACTAAACTGTAATGGTCATGTGATTATAGGAAGTTATCATTTGATCACAGGTTGAATTACGCATTAGTTTGAGTTCAGTTTCAGCCTCCTAACCAAACCAACGATAATTGGGAATTTTCCACTAATTATGTTATGAAATAGTATCAAATTGACCCATTAATGAAATCGTGTTCTCTAAGGCGGCCACATGGTCACTATGCGGTCCTTTCCCACAGAACAATTTAGAGGATTTTTGACTATAAGCAAGTCGTTAACGCTATCTATTGGCCACCTAAGAAAATCAGCGCGAGTGGACAACTGCATTTTCAAAGATGGGTGTGGAAACTAGTTAGATTATTCTTCTTCCCATCTTTTTCTCATAATCTAAAATGATGAAACTGTTGGAATATCTAAATTTATCTTCAATTGGAAAAGAGCATTTCATGTAAAGGAAAAATGACCCAAAATTCGACGCAACGGAAGACGATAAAAATCAACTTGCCTACAGTCCTCCCCCCTAGCGGAAATGCCACCGCCCGTCATAGACGATATGAAGATCCAGGCAGACCAACAAAATGAAATGCAACACCTTAATTTGGACAAGAATATTGCAGTTCTGTGCATAAAATGATTGAATCAAAAGTGATTTACAAAAATTAGGGTTTCTGAACTTACTACAGACTACTTTAAATACCAAATTACCTTTAATCTATCTGCTTTAAAAGCTAAATATAGATTGGCAGATCCGACAATCCAGGCATACCAACAAATCGAAATGCAACATCGAATTTTGGACAAGAACACTGCAGTTCTGCGCATAAAATAATCGAATCAAAAGTGATTTACAAAACTTAAGGTTACTGAACTTACTACAGACTGCCTGAAATACCAAACTAACTTTAATTCATCTGCTTGAAAAGCATATATATATATATATATATATATATATATATATATATATATATATATATATATATATATATATATATATATATATATATATATATATATATATATATATATATATATATATATATATATATATATATATATATATATATATTTAAATTATATATATATATATATATATATATATATATATATATATATATATATATATATATATATAATATATTGTCATAAACTGGCCCTTGGCTTGGTGAGAAATTGAAACAAAATTATAATGATGCTGCCACGAAACCAAGAAAGTCCAGCTTATGAGCAAAAGGAAAAGTTGTTTGAAAACTTACCTTAGAATTTTCCTGGATTTACAATTGAATGTGGAAGGTCGCCATATTGGAATTAGAATTCTTTTACAAATTTACAGGGATTTATTTCCAGAGACTTAGCAAATAACCATTGAGATAACAAATAGCATGATAACTAGGGGAGTAAACTCATAAATAGGACACATGGAATAAGAATGCCAGGATTGGCAACAATCAAGTTGATTAAAAATGGGGCCAGTGTGCAATACAATCAGTCCAATGAAAAATAATAACATTTAGTCTTGCCCTGTTTACACGAAATTGTCCCAGGTAATGCAAAGGGTGGAACTCCAGGATGGGAGAATAACTCATATGAACACTTTTGGGCCACAACGGAATTCGGTAATGACTGCGACCAGGAATTTTCAGAATTTTGGTAGCAGACGAGATACTGAAGCATGGAATTGCGATCGGCCGCGTGTCTCCCCTGAAAGAGACGTTCTGCGTTAGCCCTGCTCAAACTAAGACAAATGGAATCTACCTATAAAATATCACCCAATACACGTTCTTAAATACTAAACATGACGTAGCCCAGAAGATAATTATGAGAAAATCACATTATCACAGTCTTGGAATTGTATTGGATTGGGCTTTTGAAACAAGGAACACGTGCTCGCCGTCACACAAAGGGGGAAGCTTGGGAAAAGGAAGGGATTAAACTTGAAGATAAATGAGAGAAATGGAAGGAATTTAGTGGAGAGAGACAGGGGTGACTGGCGCCAAATTTACTCTCGGCTTACCTATTTCAGACGAATATTTGAGCTCCGAAATACCACATCTCGGGCATACGATCGTGAACTTGGGCCGCCACTGAAGACAGACATACGATCAGGACAGTCGCTGGAAGGGGTCTGCTGGCTTGCTGCTTCGAGCGGGCGTCGGAGCCATAGGTCCCAAACCTGAAAGCGAATTCTTTGCCAGTAAACAGGTCAAAGGAATAACAGTCTTAAAGATAATGAGCCTAAGGTTTAAGGTGCTAGCTCCCCCCCGAGTGGTTTACGCCCTAACGTCTATTTCCTCCCTAAGCCTACTTTGAAAACATGACCTCAAAGGGGGGGGGGGCGGGTGGAATCTAGGTGTGTTCTGGTAACAGGGGGTTGAAAGAGGGAGACCATTGTCTACCCTGCCTGGGCATTTCCTGTCGGCCACGGAGGCATGCGTTCTCTGTCCAGATAAGTTAAAACAACTGAGTTCCGCCATATAGGCGCCAACTATAAGCTAACTGAAATGATATTTCTCCCTAGAAGTTAGCTAGATAGCAGCTAAATAGGAGGGAGGAATGTAATTCCTTGACAATATATATATATATATATATATATATATATATATATATATATATATATATATATATATATATATATATATATATATATATATATATATATATATATATATATATATATATATATATATATATATATGTATATACATATATATATGTATATATATATATATATATATATATATATATATATATATATATATATATATATATATATATATATATATATATATATATATATATATATATATATATATATATATATATATATATATATATATATATATATATATATATACATACATATATATATATATATATATATATATATATATATATATATATATATATATATATATATATATATATATATATATATATATATATATATATATATATATATATATATATATATATATATATATATATACATATATATATATATATATATATATATATATATATATATATATATATATGTATATATATATATATATATATATATATATATATATATATATATATATATATATATATATATATATATATAAATATATATATATGTATACATATGCTTTTAAAGCAGATGAATTAAAGGTAGTTTGTTATTTCACGCAGTCTGTGGTAAGTTCAGAAACCTTAATTTTTGTAAATCACTTTCGATTCGATCATTTTACGCTCAGAACTGCAGCGTTCATGTCCAAAATTCTATGTTGCATTTCACTTTGTTGGTCTGCCTGGATATATGTGTGTGTGTATATATATATATATATATATATATATATATATATATATATATATATATATATATATATATATATATATATATATATATATTATATATATATATATATATATATATATATATATATATATATATATATATATATATATATATATATATATATATATATATATATATATATATATATATATATATATGGGTTTGAATCTAGCCTGAAGTACATGCAATGTTATATTTGCTTAGCAGGACTTGAATCCTCCAGATCATCTTCGACACTTCCATCTTGAACGGATTCTAATACTTACAAATGGACATGTTCATAAGTCTATTATTTTATGCCTCGTCGACTCTTTTTCTCCACATAAACCATGCTATTAATTTTTATCTGGGCATCATGTTTTTTTTTCCACTAATTTTCAATCAAAATCCGCATTTTTACTTTTAGTAATTTCCTTAATTATACTGATTTTTTTTTTTAATATATACATGGATTCTCGTGGAGTACATTCCATAGACAGAGACTGACGCTTTTCATGATTCACCTATACTTAGATACATTCACAATCACCCGCTTCTTCTATTCCAGCATAAGTGGAGATATTTCTACATGAGCCTAACTTACATTTATTCCGGTTACTGCAATCTTGGTAACTTCACTTTCAAAGTTCTCTTCTAAACAGTCTTAAACACTTGTTAATATTCTTCCGGTTCCTTAATTTCCATGACCTAATGTTAAGAAGTAAATAAACCCGTAACGACTTCTTTTTTTAACAATTGAAACCTTTATGTCAGGCTATTTCTCTAACTTTTCTCCTTAATATACCCAGTGTATCAAACATCACCCAGACGGAATAGGCAATTAATTCTTCCGTAATTTTTCTGTGAATATGTCACTCCCATTCAATACATTTTACCAGAAATTTTTTTTTTCCGAAACTGTTTAAAAAAAAAGCCCTTTGCACCTCAAGTTCTTAATACTCTCAACATTGTTTTTATAAGTCCTCTTATAACCTTTCTCGAGGTGACATGCAAACAACATGTAGTTTTGTTTAATTATAACTTCAGCGGGGTTGTTTCTCCCTAAAACACTGATTCACACACATACCTGTGTTTGTTTAAGTTAAAATTTCTCTTACCCTGTCATGTTCCTCTTGTTCACCGATTTCCTCAAAATCGTTATTCCATTATAATTTTAGCTCTCATCTATATGACCTTTTAGGACTGAAGGGTCATTTACATTTCTCTGTACATGGCCAAATGGTTTTTATCCTAAAAGGGGTTGCTTATAATATATTCACTCGTAATTCCAATAACCACGAATGATACTTTCACTTGTGAGTTTTCCTTTAAAGGGACGGCATAATTTATCAATTTGCAGCACCCTAGTCCGGGAAAACTTTGAGGTCGGCAAAATAAAAAAAAAATAAAAAATCACATCAATGAAAAGAGAGACACGTACATTCACACTGTATAAATAAAAAAATTCTAACAAATTTTCCCTACCTTCCACGAGAAGTTGAAAATGACTATTTACAATCCCTTGTGGGGCCTCATTTACAAGACAATCGTAAATTTTACCAACTTATATATGTTTTTTCTAATAAATAAGTTTTTTGGATTTTGTAAAATTATTATTACTGCTCACACAATATCAAAACAGATAAGAAATAAAAGCAGTAACAAATTTTTTGCATATTTGTTGTAAAATATTCACGTAAGTTTACGAGAAGGAAGATTCAGTAACTTTTTTACTTTTACATGCTTTTTCTAATATTTCTTTGTAAAATTACATTTACAACCCACATACTATCGTAAAAGACAAAAACAAAAAAATAACAGCAACCCCTTCGTACATTTACAAGCAAATTTACAAAAAAGACTCATGTGAGAGAGAGAGAGAGAGATGCAGAAACTTCCGCCTAGAAGTCACAAGCATTACTGATACTGGCCTAACTCTCACGTCTGTATAAAAGTTGCCATTAGTGAATTTATGGAACCTTTGTTTCGAATCATTGTTACCATAACAGTGGTGCGTAAATTCTTCTTCACACTCAAGCTCAGTCCATCCACCTCCCCAAACCTGTTTTACTTCACACTGAAGCTCAATCCGTTCACTAAAGGTTAACGGGTATTCACACGCAAGATATACAAACTAAGTCATTTTTAATTAATAGAACCTTTCCCACACCGTACAATAATGCTGACACGATGCATCAAGAAATGTAGAGGTAAAAAAGTTAGTAATGATATAATTGAGTCCCACTCTATTAAAGAAACTAGAGTGCAACTGGCAGATTTATTTTGAAAAACTTTTGACTTCCAGTAGTAATGTAGAACTTGAAGCACTAAAGTAATTCGGGGGGAAGGGGGCGAGGTCATATTCTCTTTGGACACTCAGTACCTAAGAACTTTGAGTGTTACTCAGATTTTTTTGCGTTTGGTCTTAAAGAAGATAAAGGCTCCTCGCAAATTTATTGTAACCTCTTTTAGCACTGAACATCAAAGGACATGAAAAGTTATTAACCGGTTTTTTGTGACCTTCTATCTTGAGGGTCATTATAAACGAACTCCAAGTGATACTCGCCGGTTATTGCAAAATATTCTCGTTAACGTTTGGTATTGAAGAACTTGAGGTGCTGTATTAAAGAATCTGTTCTATTGCCTACAGATTTTTCAAAACCCCTATTTAGCATTCAGTATCATCCGATTTTATGCGCTACTCGCCGATATTTTTGGGAGGTATCTCATTATTGTTAAACCTCCTCTACTGACATTCAGCGTTTAAGAACATGACTCGCTGCTTACAGTACAGAGTTTTTAGGATCCTTTATTTTAGCACGCACTTAAAAACCTAGTACCTCACCATTTTTCTTCGGGGCCTCACAATTTTCTTTCTACCCTTCTTCATTTTAGATCATCCTCATTTTCTATCTCTAATTTTTTTCGTATTTCTATTAAGTATTAATTTTTACATTTCCTTTGGCTTGCTGACTCTTCTGCCTTCAGGAACCTCCTTTCATTCTCTCCATTCCAATATCCTCTGTTTGATAAATTCAATAATTTATTAATTTTCTATATCTTTTCTTGTTTCCTTTAAAACTCGCTCCTAATTTCTCCTATATCTTTGACATTAAGGTATTCTCATGCACGCTTTTTTTGTTGTTCCTTTCATACCTTACTATTTTCGTTTCTCATTTTTCTCTGGTTACCTTCAGGCCTTCCTCGATTTTAGTCTTATCCCTTTCTTCCTCAGCATAATCTTTCGAAGTGATGACACTACTAGGTAATCCCTTACGTCGACCTTTG
>NC_089783.1:11566781-11601781 GCF_040412425.1 Macrobrachium rosenbergii | reverse complement strand
TTTTTAAAGTTGATTTAGGCAATTGTTGACCGAAAAACGTTGTAGATTTTAGTTATATCGCCATATGTAATAATGCGACATTTTAACAGAAAAGTAACGGAGTGATAGGCAGGTATACAGGTCCATCTTGAATATAATATACTGGAAACTCATTTCGTCGTGGCATTCAGTTCAGATACGCAGCAGTAATAATCGAGATTTCTGAACCTTATTCACTACCTAGGTCAATCAAAGGGTTCCTGATGGAATATGTGAATGCTTCTAAAACTATAATTAGTATCCAAAAGCACCTGTTTAGAGACGTGAGGCTTATCCAGCGACAGCGGGTGCAAACATAATCCCTTCAAGTGAAAATGGAGCGAATATCAAATCATACATTTTGAAACCAATAATAGAATGGAAAAATTGCGCGCAGAATCTTCTGCAAGAAAAAAGTAGAAAGCTCTGGATAGGAGAATAATAAATATTTTAATCAAAAACAAATTTTTATGTCCAAACACCGACACAGCAAAGACTTTCTATGAAGTTGTTACAATATGGTAAAAATGATAAGTATGTGAGGCTTTGGGATGGTTTGTTTTCAGAGCTCAAAGGAGAATCATAGAAGTACGAGACCAACTAACATTAATTGTTTGAGATAACATTACTTTTGTGAAAGAATTTTTATTTTCGAAATTTTGTCCTCTTGATCCTTTAGCGAAAATCTAATATTGCAGATCGCGGCCAAAAACCACGAAGGGTTATCATAGGGCAGTGTCCTAAGACCTACGTTCCATGGTACATAAAAAGTAGATTTCTATGGCGTGCTATTGAAATTAAGTTTTCCTTTTTTCTCCGTAGATCATAAGCAATATCTCATTAGTAATAGACAGCATTACAATATCTTGGTCCCAAAAAACAAGGATAGAGAACGTAGTTATGTTTATAATCAAAACTTGAATTTAACGAAAATTTTATTTCGTCAAAACCGGAGAATTATCCAACACTGACCTGAAAGCTAAACCTTCAGAAGTATGTTGTCCTGACTTAGTTTTTATGTCAAAAAAAAAAAAAAATTATAAGTAACTGTAGAAGCCTAACGTTTTTTTTTTTTTTTTTACAGATAATCATCTTTATTTAATGGTGATTGCTTCACTTACATAATCGCTCGGCCAATAAGGAAATTAACTACTTTCTCTTATCAACACGAAGCAAGTATGAGAGAGAGAGAGAGAGAGAGAGAGAGAGAGAGAGAGAGAGGAGAGAGAGAGAGAGAGAGAGAGAGAGAGGTTACTTAAAACCTAAATTATGGTCGTTCAAATGAGATCTAAAAGGTGAATAAGGAGCTTTTAAAATCGACTATAATTATTGAGAATTACTCATATGCTTTTCGTGTTAGGAGTACCATGATAGTGAAGGCTAATGTGTCACAGGTGTTTATGAGTTCCAAAAACGCCCGTGAAAAGATGCGTCATGAGCCGAGGTATTCATCCTAATCCCATATAAGCTGGATCAGAAGCGATCCATCCACAGAGCCAGTGGATCTCTCAACTGTACAGTAGTCTCAGTTGTCAGTCCACGTCGTTTGGAGATCCCCGCAGAAAGATAACTTGGAGATACACCCGAAGCCAAGATGGGTTCGGTGGAGCTTTCCGTAGGATTAGTCCTCTTGGTATGTACGGCTGCATTCGCGGCCTCCGAGCTGTCATTGTATTCCTTCTTGGGTGTTTTAGTGATGAATATTCTGTACGTTTTCTTAATATTGTTTCCGAATGAGACATGAGATAATTGGTCATTAGGTGAAGTTTAGAGAAAAAACTTCTGTGAATCTATAACTGTCATTTATGTATGATTCATGTGCTTAACTAGTCGCAGCAAGTGACTGATTTATTGCTTGAATAATATAACTATATACACTGTAGACATTTCGTCATTTTAGAAGATAATTTGTCAAGGAAAATAGTTTTGTCCGGAGATGCCCACCTAATATGTGGAACGTCTCCAGAATGAGACGATATTTTGTCTCCTATGTAAGAGACATAAATTTAGTCTATAACACATTCTCTTATCTCACACTTAAAACAAGTTGAGTTCGTTGGAAACACATTTTGATTGCTCCATTTATTGCAAATAACTTATTATACCAGAGAAAATAAGCTTGATTCTAACCATTTGGGTGCTGAGCTTTGTTGTGAAGCCCTTGTCTTCTTCCGAGTTTCCAGCATTGTATAATACTTGATTATAATACTTGCTTGATTTCTGGGGAGTTTCTTCACCCTACTCTTTCTCATTATGCACTTATTCTGAAAAATGACAAAGCACTTGCATCACATCTAGAACCCGTTTATCGTATTTCTTTACTAGAAAGAAGAAACGAAAATCTGAAGCTTTTAAAACGTTCCGGTTTCAGTACAAATTTCATCCTACATAAATGTCTCTTATCTGAGGAAAACCTTTCTGAATTATCTTGTGGAAAATTAAACATACTACTCTTTTATGAGGCGTTTTCGTATATGAAGATGAGCAAAGAACAACCATGTAAATCCTTATACCTATGAAAATTTCACTCGGTGACAAAGAAAACGAACGTTTTGAACATACAGTAAATAGGAATGAAATAAGGAAAATCTTCTATAGTACGTGAGGAAGGAAATCCATTTATTATTTAAAAATTCTTAGCATCCTAGTAAGGGAAAGTAATTTTTCGTCCTTGTATGACAACACACTCTCATTTATTCCGAGTGACTAAAATGCCAGTAGTCTTACCTGCTTACTGAAATATTTACATCAAAATTCTGTAAATTCCTCACTCTTCCGGCGGGCTATAAGAAAAAAAAATACCCTCAAGCATTTCCGCAATAGGCTTTTTTCAGAGTATTATAAATAAGTACATTGTATTAAATGTAGTTATTATTCACATTGTCTGAAGACTTTAAAATAATTTTGAGCAGTTTATGATGCAGGAGTATTCTGATTAATCAAAGAGCAAGAATATTGCAGTCAAATTCACGAGAGAAGGAATGCCTGTGGAAAAAGTAGGAGAGAAAAATAGCCGTTCTGAAAAAAAAACACTCTTAAGTAGTTTTTTATGCAAGTAAACAGAAATAAACAAATGTTATACAAAACATTCGGTCAATCAAGAACATATGACAACCACTGGATACTTCAGTTGCCTCCCCTCACTATAAGATGTACGAACACCAGAATCCAACTCCTTTTGTGGATAATAAATATAGGAATGCTTCCCATCAGTCCATAGAATGAAACGTACTTCCATTTGGCACTTATGAAAAACTTATTGTAGTGACTAGTCTACGGGTTTTCTCTCAAAACAACATAGAATGTAAACTCCTTTTACCTATAATAGCTGAAATACAATTCTATTCCATAATGTACGGTGATATCTAAAACTATGATAAAAAGAAATCTCCATTATTAATTGTATATTAATTTAAGGGAACTCCATGGTATGCGCAATTTAAGACTAATAAGTAAAGTGCGATATTGTGGACGTTATTGATTAAATAATTGTGAATATTTTGACCTATATATCATAACCTAATGGGTCCAAAGATATTTTTCAGTTATAACTTGACGCTTTCCTTTTAAACCATATACTTAAGACTACGTTGACGTTTCTCACATTTCTTAATTTGCATTTGATCGGCAGGGTGTTTGGTGTGTTAGCACTGCTCCTGCATCGAATGGAAATGGAACGTAAGTATATAAATATGCAAAAATATTTCCTTTTCCCATTTACATTGTAATAGTTAATACTGTATACTTAATTGATCTGAGTGATATAAGCAATTTCATAGTGAACGAAAGCCAGAAATAAAAGGAAGTTTAGCATGGTACCTAGTCTGGCGAAGGGGGAAAGAAATATGAATAGTACGAGGGATCACAAAAAGTAGGAAGTTTTCATACTTACATAATGAACAGTCAGAAGAGGAGAGATTGAGAGATGATACTTGAGTATGAGGAATAGGAAAATGAGAGAGAGAGAGAGAGAGAGAGAGAGAGAGAGAGAGAGAGAGAGAGAGAGAGAGAGAGAGAGAGAGGATTATTATCTTTTCAATATTTTCCAATTGTTGTTTCTAATAATGCGCCCTCTAGTTAGGTTTAAAAATATGTCATTACTCATCAGAATGAATGTTTACGAAAAAACAAAAAATATAATATTACGAAATGATGCTGTGTAAAAAAAGAACATCAATAAAGATTGTCAAGATATGCAAGGGTAGAATATTAACTTCCCAATAAAGTAATTCAAAGTTGCTTGTGGATTACCATAAGTGAGGAATGGCAATGGAGGGAGAAGACCAGTTCACTGTAGAGTGAGATCTTGGTTACGAGGTTTCTTTTGAGGTATAACGACTTTTGCATTGCAGTTTATTGATCTGTTCCTGACTTTCATTGAAATTGGTTCCATTCCTTTTTCCAGGTGGATCCTTGTGCCATCAGGGAGAGGATCGTTTACCATACAACCTAGAAATGAATCATTAATTCAACCCAGATGGACTGTTATGCCCCGAAACTTCGACTCTTTCATAAACAAATTAGCTAATAAACAAGGTATTGATTGAAACATTCTAAACTAAAATTTAAAGAAATTTAGGATATAGAATGTATTTTAACATCACTAAAAATACGAAAAATAATATATTTTTAAATCACATGGTTTGATAGAATGGTAACCTCTTAAAATATAAGCTGTTGAAAACATGAACTTCACATGACTCGATGCCAACTGAGTGGAGGAATATGCCTCCCTGCAAAAAAAAAAAAAGTATTCCATACACCTGATGCCATTTATTAATATAAAGTGCTGTGTATGACAAGTAAAACTAGTTTCCTGTAATATAACACAATATAAACAACATTTATCGGTATTTTAAAGCTCTGACATATCGGCCTTCGATTATCAGTTAAACTAAGAAAAATTGTCACTTGCAACCACAGATCACTTGTATATTCAAGGAAATTCCTAACCTTGAATATGGAAATGATTTGTTGGCTCATAATTCAGAATTTTCACACAAGTCATTAGAAAAAAAAGTCATGGTATAGTAACACATCTGGTTTTAAGTTTTCCGATTTATTTTTTTTAAATGATTTTTACTTACTTCTCTGACGATGGTGTAATTAACTAATAATTCAATACTAACTAATATAACATGAAGCACTGATAAACCAGAAATAAAACGCATCGGAGATGCGACTAGGAAATCTGAAATATTATTAGTAATTGTAATTCAGCAATATTGAAGAAATAAGGAAAAGGAAAAAGAATTTGTGGATTTGAAAAATATTCTAATGTCGAAGACTGTAAAAACTACATAGAGTTTTGAATTATACATTTATTTGTTGCTTTTACTTTAGATCCGACTTCAAATAAATAGAATTCATAGGTTTCAACAATGATCATTTCTGATACCTCGGAAAGAAATTCTATTTATCTTTTGAACAAAGAATTGATTATTTGCAAATCGTATTCAGTATCCAATTCAGCAATAATTCGAATCAGAGATATGTAGTAAGCTTCTCGATCTCCATATAACTTTGCTCTCTCTCATAAACAGCCTCTCTTGTAAGGCCTTCCATAATTAGCCTATGACGAGGAACCTGGATATTATAGAGCTAATATGTTTACATATAGTTGAGTAGTTTTTTCGTTGCTTCCACTTAGATTTATAAAATTTTTTAATACTCATTTTATAAATAATTATATGTTCTTTATGATAGCTTTATTTAAAACATATTAAGGATTTTATTGTTTTCCGTGAAAAATATGATCATCTATGTGTGGTTCACAGGTGCACATTTGCTGTGACTGTTATATGTTGAAAACTATTTACCTGCTTCACTATTATGTGTCGTAATGTATGTTATTCAGTAAGTTAATTATTCTTTTTTACTTTTCTTCTCTAGAAAAAGATGAAGGTGTCGATTGCGGCTCTCATAGTCTGAGTCCTGGCCAGACTGTAACAATAAAGTCGGAGAATTTCCCAGGAAGATATCCTCCAAATGAAAGCTGCAGATGGACCTTCCAGGTTTGTTCTTATTCAATATTTTATTCTACATTAATTCACTATCAATGGCGCAAGACACTGCATCCTTCATTAGAGCTTTTCCTGAGTAACTATATTTGAGAAGTAAGAGCAAAACCTGACTAAAAAAGTAAGTTTATCTTATAAGTCACGGCATCTAAGGCCATGCAAAAAATATGACAAAGAAACTATTGCCATGTAATTTTGCAGAGTAATTTCCATGTTTAAGAACTGATATGTCAGATATTATGTTCCTCCAAAGTCCATTCCTTTCTAGAGTGGCATTTTATTTTCCAGGGAACCTCCCCAGACTCCAAGCTCACCATTTCATGCAGAGTTTTTAAATTAAAGCCTTGCAGGAAGTCATCGGTGCTAATTACAGGAGGTGGACTCAATAAAAAGTAGGTGGAAAATATTAATATTATAATATCATAATTACAGTGAGGTATTTTCTCTTTATTACCATTATTACGACTTGGCTAGATATGATTTGTTTGCTTGGAATTCTAATTCTTATATGACAGCTCCTGGTAAAAACTATATGAAAAATATAATAACTAATATAGGTGAGTGAGATCTTCTGTACTTCTTAACAAAGATGCTCTTGACTTTTTTTTATCTTAATTTTAAATATTGCTCCTTACAGAACCCATAAGTTGAAATTTTGATATGTTATAAAATAACAGGATTACGCATCAGTCTGAAATCCAAGGGAAGATTAATGCAGATAAAGCTTATCTTGCATCTTGCTTCAAGTATTTCTTACATCGTCATTACCTTCTAAGCCAGGAAATTCTTTGTTTTTGATAAACTTCCATTGTTACACAATTACTACAACACGTAAAACAATAACTAGTCGTTTGAGAAAAAAAATATAACAATTAAGCATTTAACTGCAAATGCTTAATGCTCAAGTAAGAAAAGCTAACAAAAGCATAATTTTGGAATTGGTTCTACCTCCAAAATTCGGCTACCTTATCCTTTCATTAAAAGGACTGAAATTGGTAGAATATATTTACCTCACGAGCTTAACTATTTCAGTATTTATTTTTTAAGAGAACACATAATACAAATAGCTAAACTCGTTTTTGTTTTGAAATTTATCAACATCTCCAACGGCGATTGACACAGACGGACGCAGAAAAAGTTATTTGCTTTATTTTCCACAAATTCCCTCTCACCTCCAGCCTTGCGTCTCAGTTCTTATCGTAGTAGGACTGGGTCTTCCAGTTCTCCTGGTGCTGACAGCAACCCAGCTGACACTGTATCTACTTTCCCTGCGGCTGCACAAAGGACATGCCAAAACCCATCTTCAGGTCCCCTTGACCATTATATTATGTACATAAAGTACTTCGTAACTTGCCTATATGGTAATTTTTCTCTCTTTAGCCTGTCATATGACTCGTGATTTTTCTTTTAAAGATATATTCTCCCACCGATAAAATATTTCGGAGAGATACTTTCATCATCGTACCATGATTCATGTCTGGATCGTAATACAAATCTGATTGGAAACCATTGTTCACAAATATCTGAAAGAATCATCCCTCGTCATTTAGTTTATTTTATCCCTTTATAAAGCCTTTGGCCTCATTCTGCTTGTTTTTCATGTATTTTTCTGGATTTATGTTTAGATGTGTCTTGAATTCTATAAAGCAAGTGTTTTATACCTTATGGTGTTTACCAAATGAACACAGCATTATCTGCATAATTCATAAGTGTCATATTCTTATCGTTAGAGCAGTGAATACCTCTTCCATCTTCAGACTGTTTTTTTTATCACAAAATCTATGAGAATGTCCAGTAGGAAAGGGGAAATACCACTCCTTATGGTAGCCATTATTTACTGAAAATTTCTTAACAAGACCACGTTACGTATCATATTTAAATATTTTAATCTGTGTTACATATTTAATGAAAATGCTTTATAGTGCCAATACCTCTTTCTTAGCTCCGAATATTTCGGATGTCAGTTTATTGGAGAAAAGTATACTTAATTGCAAGAGTATTTGCAGCAAAAAATAGTAAACTCGTTTGTATATTCTTTCAGGCCTTCCTTGACCATCACATCCTTCAATCCTTTTTTGTTCATACCAGGTCTTCGCATTCATATCACCTAAAGATATTCTCATATGTCTTTGCTGTTTCATCTTTAGCATTCTGCAGTGCTATTCAAAATGCATTTTTATTTTTTTCCGAGATTTCTTTCATTAGTGCATAAAACATCATGATATTCACCTTGTAAACGTTCACTTTCATCTTGCTTATTCGTTTCCAGTTACAAAGCGCTTTTCCAGCATTTGGCCTTAAGATTATGAATACGCGCTTTTTTTTTTTTTTTTACCAATTTCGTCTGCTATTATTGTATCAATATACACATTACCCATATCCAGTCTCTCTTTTCCAGTGATTCACCAACCTCCATGATGCTCGTCCATATTTCTTTAATTTATTGTCTACTGGTATTATTTTATTATTTTGCTTCAGAGTACTTTCCTTCCGGTTTCTTATTTCAGTTTTCCTTAGTGTTTAAAAGTTGAGAGATTTTTATCACCACCATATGCTTAAGAACTAAGGGCATCTATGAATTGTACCTTTCCATTAACTTGTCAGATTTCATGATGGATCCACTGTGTAAAGCCACGATCCGCTTCATAAATTTTCTTTATGATCTAGGTTTGCAATTCATATGTTCCCTACTCGTATATCTATCATATTTTAGCGAATATTTATCAGGCACGTGTTCTTTTTTTTTTTCACAGGATGAACTCCAATTATTGAGGTTTTCATCATTTACACTTTCGTTCCTCTTTGCTAACTATCTGTGACTTATGTAGCTCTGTTTGTTTACGCACATGCTTGCTACTTATATAGTACGACTGGAGTAATAGAATGATGGCTTCATCTTACACAGACAAAAATAATACTGCCCTTCACTTATTTGACATGTCAAAGTGTAAAATCCTATGGTCAATGCACCTACCGCAGCTCAGGTTAATTTTTGTGATTCGCAATTGCTGAGGTTATTTGCATGGTCTTCCATACAGCGTTCGCAAAAGTATCATTAAGTATTTCTATTTACATTCATTACTTTTGTGAGCGATGAAAAATTCTTTCCCAGGTCCAACGAGGTAAAATAACATTTTGGGATGATGACGGATATACAATATTGTTGTTAGGAAACAAGTAAGATGGTAAAAGAAATGCAAAATGTGTATAGTGATAGTTGAAAAAGTCTGCCGGTGAAGTCAGTTTCGTCTACAAGAAATAAGAGTTTGTATTATTATTACATAAACAAATGGCAAATACTTTCTCTAATGGAGGAAATACGTTTTTGGTAATAAAGAACGAAATTGCTCTAACTTTTAATACAGCCAGGATACACTAAGACACTAACAACTCTCGTTAAACAGATACTGCAAAAACCAGGAAGAACTCACAGAAACAAGCGACGATAACAACATGGACGTATACTTCAGAACTAGTGGAAGCAGAAGGACGAAGAAGGGTTTCAACTGCAGGGTTTCTGCTTCAGGTAAATATACGAAAATGCTTTTGGCTTCCTATTCAAAGATAAACTTTAACCATATGTTCTGCAAAACCCTATCCTCATTTTGTGAATTCCCATGTTGCTAATTGAAGATCATTCTATTAAGAATTACATCCTTCTTTTCCATTATTAAAGAAAAAAACATTTTCAGATTCTAGAACTCATCTGTTTTCGCTAAGTGTATGCTGCAATTTCTTACATCGAACAACTGGAACTTTTTAATAAATTAAACCGTACTGAAATTCGAGAAAAATTATAAATCAGAGAAATCATTATCAACATTATTATTACAGAACAACCCAAAAACGAGTTTTGTTATTCTAGCGTCTGCAGGGTGCAAAAAGGCAGAAGCAGCAATAAAATTTCTGTTACATGAGAGCTAAAGATATTACAAACGATTTTTGATTAACCTCCGAGTTTCACATAACTCCTTTCCCCACAGCTTTCAGATTTACAAACTCTATCTGAAATGCATAAATAACTATTGATTATGTTTAATATGTCGTTTTTGTGAACCTTTATTTGTGCATGCAAAAGAAAATAGAATAATAAAATTGTTTTAATTAATAGCAAATGCATATGTATAATATGAACACAAATTGAAAATAATTTTCTTCATTTCCAAAGTGCCACCAACTACAACGGTGCCCACATCCCCCGTTATCTCTTCAACCACAACAACTCAAGCCTCAGACAAAACCTGCCGTGAGTATGAATTTTTAGTTCTTTAAGTTAAAACGAGATGGAAATCTCCCATTATTTTTTATCAATAAAATTTGAAATGTTTGGTGTACATAGGCCAATTAATGGGTAACTTAATTTTCCGTGTAAGTCGAGTTGTAAATCATGTTGAGAGGGGACTCCAAACTGTCTCTATAAACGATATATATAATGATGTAAGGAATAATAAATAATGACAGACATATCAGTGTAACTACGTATACTTGAAGCAAGAAATTTTCAATTTTTCATTTAATCCTTTATTCCAAATTGTATTGTTTCTTCCATTACACTTTGTACCAATAGAATCATGTGGCACTGTGAACCGAGTGACGCGAATCGTCGGAGGAATCGAGACAGAGGTCAATGAGTACCCTTGGCAAGTAGCCCTCGTATATGCTGGATCCAGCAGCGTCTTCTGTGGAGGTTCTCTGCTCAACGACGAACTCGTTGTGACGGCAGCGCACTGCATCAAAGCGTAAGAAACTACCATCATTAAAACTTTGGAATATTTATGACAATTCCATTCCTTAAAAAAATGGTCATTGGCCTCTCCAAATATAGTGATATGTTTCAAAAGCATCATTCTCCAAATTAGTTTGAAAGAGTGATACTTCCCCTGATTTTAAACGGGTGCCCCTTACCCTGCTCATGAAACGTTCAACTTTCTTCAGAGTTGTTTGGCCCTTATATTGATTTGGTTATATGAGGCACAAATCAATCCAGGTACTTTCAGATAGGAAAGGAAACCTGAAATGAATATTTTACACTGCCATTTTCCCTTTAGTAAAAGTTATATTTCCAACAGCACTATTGCAAAATGAAATTAAGTATAGACATCCTATTGAAGGTCAGAGGATAATTTCAGATTGTGTTGTTTAAAAAAAATTATAAATTTCAGTCTAGATATCAAGACAGATCTTAAGGTAGCTTAAAATATCTCTTTGTGTACTTTCCAAATCATAAGTGTTTAATTACTTTCCTTAACACAGCTGTTAGAGAGATAGCACCTTCTTAAGTTTAAAGTCCAACGTCATTCCGTATCTTACTGAGACTATAGAATGATCATAGAATGCTTTCGGCCGGGTAGTTCTGAAGCTGCAGTACTTTAGTCTGTTTAGAGCGTATTCTATAATGATAATGAGTAACCTGACTTCATTTACAAATAATACCATATTTTAGAATAAAAAGATAAATAATATCAGGCTCATTTGTCATAATATGATGTCTTCATATTGAATGAAAGACGTATTGGAATTATGTGGATTATAGTTGAACTATATTATACATATATCAGGATTACTCAATATTTTTAGTTATTGTTAGACTTATTTCTTTTCTATTTTTTTAGGCATATGTTCCAATACGAAAGAAACCTTTGAAGAGAATTTGTAACAGTCAAATATTCTTTGACTTATAAAATTTTGCAGGTGATTTAGCTAGCTATAATATAACTCTCTCTCTCTCTCTCTCTCTCTCTCTCTCTCTCTCTCTCTCTCTCTCTCTCTCTCTCTCTCTCTCTCTCTCGTCGTAGATTTATTTGGTACAGAAAAGTCATATCGTTGTAGTAAATACCACAAGAACAATTTTTGCATCGTTCGCTTAGAAGGATCATTGCTATGCCTTCAGTTTTCATGAATGCAATTTATTTCAGGAAAAAAAATTACAAAGGTATGCATATTTGTGTATAAATCTGAAGGCGTAAATATTAATGATATAATAATAAATGATTTTTAGATTTATAGTAGAGCATCATTTCGGTGCTTTGATCCCCACCTTCAGCTGCGGTGATTTTAAAGATTAAGGACGGTAATCATCCGCTTAACAAATCACGACATTATATTAATGTACACACAGAATATAAAAAAAAAATTAAAATCACGAAGATCTTTCAACCAGTGTTTAGTAGCTAAACTGGCTTTAAGACTTCATATGAGTTAAGTTAAATACATTTTAGTTTAACCAGACCACTGAGCTGATTAACAACTTTCCTAGGCCTGGCCCGAAGGGTTAAATTTATTTTACGTGGCTAAGAACCAGCTGGTTACCGAGCAGCGGGACCTACAGCTTACTGTGGAATCCGAATCACATTATGACGAGAATGAATTTCTATCACCAGATATAAATTCCTCTAATTCTTCACTGGCCGGTCGGAGAGAATTCATATAAGAATTTATTCTTTATGTATATATATCTGAACTTAAATTTGCAAAAGTTCTTTTGAAACCCCAACACTCATGGAAAAATTGAAGGTAGCCCCCTAAGAAAAAAGTTAAATTTAAAACAGATTAACATTGATTTTAAAATCACCAGACTTAATTTCTAAGTTGCTTTACTAATGAAGGGTTTACTTCTTTTCTGTAAATTTATATTAATCTATTTCTAAGATATAGAAAAAAACGCATATGATGCATGATTGCTTATTCGCTCATCAGGATGATAGACTACGAAATAGAGACAGAGGTTCTCCTGGGCGCTCACGACTTGGATAATCCTACAGCAATTCAGCAGAGGATTGGCGTCGCTTACAGCGGCTATCACTCCCTTTATGACGATTACACAATGGATCACGACATTGGGATTATTTTGCTCTCGTCCCCTGCAACTCTTAGCGATCGCGTGAAGCCCGTTTGCTTTCCAGATGCCTCCAAAGACTACAGTGGTTACCAGGCTATAACCTCAGGCTGGGGAACACTTAGTGAAGGTACTGAAACTCCTCTTATGCTTTCTAACGTATATATATCGTTGAGGATCTCCTACCTTCTTTCTTCCTTTTGTCTTTCCTCCTCTTTCAACCTTCGCTATTTTTTTTCGTTTTGCTAGTACTTTTACCTCTCCTTTCAATCCTAATCTTCCTCCTTTCCCATTCCAGCTTTTTCCTCCCCTTTTCCTTTCTCCAGTTTCGGTTTTCAGCTGCATTTATTCCGCAGCCATCTTTCTTCCCTCGTTTTATTCTTTTTCTCTCTTCTCGTCGCTATCCTCTATTATTTCTCGTATACTTTCCTTGGATACTTTCCAGTTTAACTTCTCTCTTTCATTATAGTCCCTCTTTCCTTTCCTCATTGAGTTTTGCCCTTTATTTTACGCACAGTTTATGAGATTTTGTCTTGTGTCTAAATTATTTTCATTTCGATTTCTCAGAATAACAAAGAAACAATAGTAACCTTTTTTTTAAGTACTCGGATTATTCTCAGTTTATATAAAAATGTAAATATTTCGGTATCCCGGCTTTGAGAAAGAAATAAAATTATTGAATGTGATTTATTGATACACTTAGCCGAGCTCTAAATCAAGTCACTGCCAGTCTTTTAAGTTTTTTTAAGACTAATTCTAAAGGAGTTGTGATTTACAAAGGCGAAGAACTTTTTCGTGAATGTTTGATAATAAGAAGCTTGACGTTATGAATAAAAAACTCTCTCTCTCTCTCTCTCTCTCTCTCTCTCTCTCTCTCTCTCTCTCTCTCGTTTTAGGTTTTATGTCTAAAGTTTCCTTTGTGTATAACCATCAACTGCATTAGGAGAGAAAGCAAAAACGTAGAAATGATAAAAGAAAAATGAAAACGTGGAAGAAATAGTTTTTGGTCCTCCATATATTGGTAAAAGGAAATCAGGATAAAAGACCTGAAGATTTTGATAACCTTATATTTTAATGTAAAAAGAAATTAAGACAACTATTCCGTTTATCAGAATTATATCTTCAACTGCAATGAGAGTAAATTACTTGTAAAACTTTATTTACCTTCAGAATAGAAAACATTGATACAATTACTATCAAAACCATATTTACATCTAATGGTGTTATTACATATTCCAATCAGGTGGTTCTCAACCAGTTATTCTTAACGAAGTGGATGTGCCAATAGTAACCAATGCAGCCTGTAATGAAAATTACGATGGTGAGATAACCAGCAACATGATTTGTGCAGGGCACCCTGAGGGGGGCAAGGACGCCTGCCAGGTACGTTTTATCAGTGCTTATTCTTTACTTATTCTTTGTTTACTCTTTGTATTACCAATACAGTCTTCATTTGCAATACAGTAGGGTACACAACCAAGCATTATAGTGTTTTACCTTCTTGACATCTTCTGCCCCTGCCTCCCACATCTCCATCACTCTGGTGCATAAATACACTTCTTGGTTTACTGCCTCCAATACATTTATCACTTTTGTTTTAATCCATTCACCATAAACACGAAATTTCCATGAAGAGATTTTAAAACGAAGTTCTGTCAATATTTTCAGATTTGGTCTTCGCAAGCAGTTTTCCCATACCTTTTACTCAAGCACACTCTAATCTGGCTTTATTCATCAGCTCCATAACTTGCCTCCCCTCTTGTCCTTCTACCAACTTTTATATTCTAATGATTCACCTTCATCACTTTGAATCAGCTTACATTAATCTTTTAAGTATCTCCTCTTACGAAGTATTAGAAACTTAGAGGCTCAGTCTTCACCATCGTTTATCAACACTGTTTCATCTTTAAATAATTCATTCCATTGTGTATTACCACTTTTTTCTGAACAATGCATTTACATCTGATGTCCTCTCCTTGATTTCTTCTATATTTCTACATGTAATTCTAAAAAAAAAAAAAATATCTGTAAGGCAAACTACACCATTTTCTTAGACCAACTTTTGCACCAAGGTAACTGCTATACCTTTTTATATTTAATGTACGCTTCACTTTCATCATTAGACAAAATAATCACTCCCAACACTCTCCTGAATTTGTTAGGCATTCAATATACTTATGTGTAAAATTCGCCTGGAATTTCTCAAAATATGAAATTATTCAAAATGAGTTCATATTTACCCATCTAAGATGGCTTTGTATAAAATATAATCCAGTTAGTTATCTGCGACATAAATCATTTTGTCGTACTTCTTTTGTATTTCATATGAGTAATGGAGTGAACGCATAATCATCTGAAACCGATTAATAATAGTAAGTTAGAGCAAGGAAAAAATATACCTGGCAGTCTCCGGTAAGACAGAAGGCAATTTTTCTTAAATCATTCACTAATTCTGTTTCTTAACTGGCAAAAGCTTATTCATGCAATTCCACCCATACTAGTATCACTAAATCCAGCAATGCTTCAACAGATGGAGATTCTGATTGTCATCTGTTGTCTTCTGACCCTTTTCATCGTGTATTTTTCTCTGTATTCTTATCTTACTCTCCTTTTTTTTCTATTGTGTTTAGCTGCTTCTACCCATTTTTGCCTGTTCTCCACCTACTTTTCTTTTTCTTTTGTTTTTCATGCGTTTGACATCTTATTCTTTTATTTCTAACCCTTAATGAACGAAGCCAATTTAATTTCTAAAGAAAAATATATATAGATATATATATATATATATATATATATATATATATATATATATATATATATATATATATATATATATATATATATATTTCCATGGTTACTGAAAAATAAACATTCATAGTTAAAAATATTAGAGGTAAAAAAGTACAGAAAAGGAGGAGCAATCTTATGCAGGGTGAGATAAGCCATCTCAAGGACACAAAGGTTCTAACTGATACTCCATATTAACAATAAGCAACAACTCAAGATAACCTGGTTGACTATAAAAACAACAGGAGAACTCAATTGTCTGAGGGAAAGACACCAAAACAAATACGTGGTGGGTTACGGTTCCTCTGGTCAGTACTAACACCTCACGGTGTTTTCTTAACTGATATGTATTTGTTTATACAAGGAGAATTATATGAAAATAACAATTATTTCCTCTTTCCAGGGAGACCGATAACTTTGTAGTGAAGACAATGGCAAATGGGTCTTAAGCAGTTACATCATGGGGATATGGATGTTGCTAGACCCGATCACATGAGTTTATGCCAGAGTTACTTCAAGGTTTGGCTTAAATTTTGTTTGATTTTTTTTTACTGATCGCTGAAGAAAATGATGCTTATAGTCTGTAATGGAAAATTATTTATAGATGGCAATTATGATTTGTGTATAGAAACATTTCATGATGCACCAACCATGTAAATTTTTTGGGACAGAGTACATCGATACCATGGAGCATGGTTATGGATCAAATAATCTATGCGACGGTGCGACAACTGTTGCTCCTCCTGCTACAACAACTGCTGCTCCTCCTGCTACAACAACTGCTGCTCCTCCTCCTACCGGAAGCTGCAGTAAGCATAAAGTTTATTGTTAAGAAAAAATAAGATCAGATAGATCGGAGGTAAGGATGTTCTATCCTTATTTTCTCCTAAAGAAAGTTAAATTTGGGGGAAAGCTCTTTCATCCATAAAATAAGATGAAAGATATCAAATACGAATAATAATAAACATTGTATTAAGCAGTACAATATATACAGTACTCTCTACCTTGTTTAATAGAAACATACCGACATTTATTGTATTCAGTGCAAAGTTAAGTAGGAACTTTCTGCATTAGACTAATGAATTGTAACTAGAACGACAACCATTGTCACTTTTGTAAGAGTGACTTGCTAAACAAATATATGGAAACAAATGTTGAAGCATGAATGGAGAGTTTTTCTAATATAACTTCTTCACTTATAAAATATGAGAATACATTTATCTTTCCTACCAACATAACTATAAATTTCTGTTTTATAAATAGGATTAAAATACCGCAAAGAATTAGTGAACTCACTTATAAGTCCTGTGGTAAGTATTATGGCTCCATGATCCGGTATGGGTCATGGTTTGACGTCTACTAGGTGAAAAGATGTCCGTTGGCATTAGTTTACTTCTCTAGTTAGAGGTCGTAGAGCGCGTCATGTAGGATTGAATTACAGCAACTGCCGCTCGATACTCGCATAAATCCTGACACTAACTCAGATCACCGCAAAATCAAAAGAGTTCGGCTACTCTCAGCCACAGCAAACTGCATAACAAAGTCAAAGGAAACCCTAAAATAAAAACCAACAACAACTGCCATGATATCTCAAACAACGCAAATCAAAACCACTCTACCAAAAACAAATATGCTTAACAAAATCAAAGCAAGACTCACTCAAATATATGTAGAAAAATTAAATGTTGAATCAGATTTCACATTTTCTTCGAATGTCGAAAAAGGAATATTTTCAGAATTTGGCTTGACCATGATGAATAATAGCAAAACAAATATGTCTATGGTTACGAAGTTACGCCAAATGTACAGATAAATAACAGACAGTAAAATACAAACTTCAATGACGCATCATTTCAATTGCTGCAGAATGTGGTCGACGAAACCCTGTGACCAGGATTGTTGAGGTCAGCCATCAACAGTGTACATGAATATCCCGGGTGTTGGTTTAACATCGCATCACGACCATATTGTAGGCGGGTCTGTCATCTCCAAACGCAGGATTCCTGACAGCTGCTCAATATTGTGTTGATAAAGCAACTTTAACATGCTTCTTTCATTTTACCTGTTTGAAAATTTGTTGATAGCGTATAGAGTACTTCTTTCCACTTCAGCAAAGCAGTCATTAAAAATAGTAATTAGTTCGTTTTAGTTCTGGGATAATATTAAAATAACTAAAAGTATATGATGCCACTTATAAACAATCGACTGGCATTTGAGAACCATTCCGTTCCATGTTAAATAAGTAAATCATGATTCTGGGTATTTTAAATCTTTGCTTATATTAGGTGTGTGAACATGTACATGTGTATTAGATTATCCATTTTTTGTTTATTATAGTTCAACACAAAATACACGAACAAAAAATTTCAATTATTTCCTAATATCATAAGGAACTTTTGTGCGGTTTGACTCTTCAAAAAAAAAGATGAGTTTATTATCTTCAAAAAGCCTATAACTTTATGACATGTATAAAAATGACATTATGATTAATATTGTCCAGAATATGAAACCTATTCATACAGTACAAGCCCACAGGAGCCATTGACTTGAAAATCAAGCTTCCAAAGAATATGGTGTTCATTACGAAGAAATAAGAGGAGATTAAGGGGAATACACAAAGAAGAGATCCCTGTTATTAAAAATGAAAAAGTAAATTAGTAAATCAATCAATAAATCAAAACACTAAATGTAAGGAGAATGAAGTGGCTATGGAAGTAATGAACCGTATGTCTGCTTGAACGCCAGTTCCAAATTATATCTTCTGGGAGGCTGTTCCTTCAGTCCAACGGTGTACAAAGAAGGCCCTGAAATGAGAAGTTCGTTGTGCGAGGCATTACCATATTGGTGTTGATGTTCAAAAAGTCTGCTTGCTCTCGGCGTGGTGGACTCAGATCGTGGAAATGAAAGACTTCGTTGAAGTACAACTTATGAAAAGTGGACAAACAAGAGACCATCCATCGATGGTCCTAGTTATTTTTACATTGTCGGGGAAATAGAAACTACCAATGAACCATTTTATCTAAAATTAATAGTTTTATGAAAATCATCCATTTCACTATTTCATTAAATTGGCGAGAGTATGTCTTACAATGTAGAGATAATATCTACTAATAAAAAATTTAGTAGCAAAAGTGAAGATTATCCTTAATGACTGCAGTGGTCAAAATTTTACATATTTTCTTAGAGAAGATGTTGACTCGTGATTTGCATTTTCTAAAATAATCATATAATTCCTTCCTCGTCGAAATTGGCACCTAATAATACCAAAATGAAAACCATTTTTATTTTTTGTTCAAAAGCATGTTCTCTCATTAATTATTATTATCAACTCCTCCAACAGAGACAGCCCATCATGGCCCATCATTGCAGAGAACACAACTATGCGATAACATCAGAAACGACTGCTGCAGAAAGCATCCCAGTCACAAGTATGTCGCAAAGTTCCTGCAAATTGTTTGTTATAATTCTGGTATGGATTATACAAACTGAACAAGCCAGTTCGTGTTAATCAGTTCAGTCGTGTGTGTTTGCTTCCTAATCCAGAATGTAATAATAAGAATTATCTACTAGTAATTTTGTCTTTTATAATGAGGGTACGCAAACTACACTAGGAAGTAAGGACAGCAGAAAGATGACTGCAATAATTTGATGATATTGTCTGGAATCCTACAGGACCTGATAACGCTTTACGAGGAATAGCTTTCATCATTCTATCCTCTTCTACAGATTATCGTCCATCCACAATACAACTCAGGCACTTATGACAATGACATGGCATTGTTAAAGCTGTCGTCTCCAATTTCGTTCCCATCAGACAACAAGATTGCACCAGTATGCCTTCCCGATCCACAAAATGCATATGATGATGTTGATGCTATAGTCACTGGTTGGGGAACGTTGTCCTCAGGTTTGTTCTTCAATGACTGAAATGTAAACGTGTACAGCATTCATATAATACAATAATGAATATATATCTGAGGTTATGTCCAAATACATATTAGCCTCCTTAGATTGTATAAAATATGCAATCGAATAAAATAGCATGCCCCAAGCATTTTTTAACAATACAGGTGTTTGTTGATGGTATAAATTTCCAAACTTAAAAATTCATCTACAATAGATGTTCTCACACATCTAAAAGGAACTTAGATTTCCTATCTCCGGGTAACTTGAGGCATAAGTAGAATATAAAATGTTTCTAAAGGCTGAAGAGTGGGAGTTTCTTAAAGCTAAATACATCATGTCAGCTATCTTGCTTTGTATTATTGTGTCATTATTCTTCAGCAGAAGGATTTAGAATCGTACTGTCTCATTGTATAATTCAAACCCAACACACTCAGAATTCAAGATCTTGTCAACCCTACTAATATTATAATCATAAGAAGATCTATATATTACCAAAACACACAAACTCACTTGTCTCGGCTCTGTTTGACTAAATTGTAGTTGTCATCAAACCAGTTACCCACTTCATCCTGATCCTTTAATGAAATGAGTTGAGAGGCCCATGTCACACAACTTTCTCTGCACCAGCAATCTTAGTCAGGAGTTGTTTTACAAGTTGGTACAGATGAGATCACCACTTTCTATAATCGACTATAAAAGTTATTCCTAAACTGTTAAGCGGTGTTACTTTGAATTGGCTGGTGCACAGGACATACTATCCTTTCTTTTTTGGCACTGATTAACTAGTAATATAGTTTTTTGAACAGATAATCTTCAAGTAAATAATGTAGTGATTGTGAGTCCTTTTCTGCAAAGCCAACTAGTCAAAATATCAACTAAACTTTGAGGCGAATTTTATTTTATAAAACTGAAATTCACTAATAATATGCTAATTTATACATCTAAAACGATAATAGCAAGAATATTGATACTGAAATGTTTGATAATCATCATAAACCTTAAATACAAAATGGTGTAAAGAAACAAAGCTACTATCTCTAATAGCCTGCACTCCATCTCATTTATTTGTACTCATTGTTTTATAGTTAATTAATTTGATCTAAAATTAGTTAATGCATTTTTATTTTAGTTTATAATCCCAAACATTGGCAGCTTCTTATTTCACCTTTACCCATGATTCTGCCTTTAGTAAAAGACCTACGTCTATGCATCAGCAATTTCAAGTGGCTACACCATTTCACTACAAGATGACATTTCTATATAAAAGAATATAAAGTTTTTCTTCGCTAAATGCATGATAATACAAATTTATAAGTATGGCATATTGCAGGTAGCTAGCCAAATAAATATAATGAAGTGGATGAAACAACAGAATAATCAACAGTAAGTGCCAGTAGTCATATGGCAGTGCACCACAAGGCAACATGGGATCGCGGATCATGAGAGGAAAAGACTTTGTCAGGTATGGAGGTTCATTGATAGAAGAGATGAGTTATCACACTTTAGGTTCATGAGCAAAGTTTTCATCACATTTTATAGTCCAGTAATACAATGTGTCTCCATTGTTCAGATGTGAAACATGAGTGGAAAAGAGTGTTTAAAATTGTTTAGAATAATAAAGACATGCAGATAATGAAAGTAAAATGAACATATGAGGTTGTGTCGAGAAACTTACTGATTTATTCTCTAAACAGCAAACAGACAGGTCAATAGCCTCTATGAGATGAAATGTACGTCTGACATGAGGCGAAATAAAATGAGAGGTCGAGAGTACAACCAACTATGTCTTGCTGGAGTGATGGTAAGACATATATAAATTAATATACAAAATATGGGCCAAAGAAGATTAAGATAGCGAATGTTGGCATTGTAATGCTTGTTAAGAATGATATTTAACTGTGTGGGTCCCTGTGGAACTCCACAGTGTATTTGCCCTCACTTAATTCAGTTGTATTTGAGTGCTTCTGACAAGCATACATTGAAATATATACAACTGCAAAATATCTACATGATCGGAAATTTTTTCTTATTCTAATGTTATACACAATGAAAAATAACCCAGATATGAAACGATTTGACTGGTGTTATTTAAAAATTCTCATGAGATAAAATGAATGAATGTAATAAAGACATAAAAGAATATTTATACAAATTATGGAAACAATAGGACATGTAAAAATGGAATGGAAATTTGATAAAATGACAGAGTTTGGATTGTGTTAGTCATCAACAAACGTAGCAAGGATTGTGCTGAAAAGAACTAATGGTGGATAGCATTATTAGGGAGAAAAATATATTTTTTTTTTATATAAGCCCACGGAGGAGTAAAGGGAAGCCGATGATTTGGAGAGAGAGAGACAGACAGACAGACAAACAGACAGAATCCTTAAACGTTTCGGTCCTTAGGTGAAATGGCCTACGTTGAATAAACAACTTTTGGTTTAGGCTGAAATGTCAGATAATGATCAGAATGGAGGTTTTTTTTTTAATAATGCATGTGATTTCAATTTTTCTCAGGCACTGCAAAGGTCCAATATGATCGTGGCAATGCAGCTCAAACGTTCATGGTCCAAATCGAGTGGTCTCTTGGGGGTTACGGTTGGTGCAGTTGACATCCAGCCCATGCACTGTCAATAGTAAGTAGAATATCAAAGGAATGACAAAAGAATACTTGTGCTAACGGTTCAACCTGGTATTTTCTGATATTAAATATCACCAAAAGAGGACACTGAAATGTTGACAAATATCATGATATTGAGAACCACCTGGGTACAATTGGCAATGTACACAAGACTAAAAGAGTTTCGCCTGATGATAAAGGCAAAACATTTATGAATTTTAAAAACATCCTGCAGATGTTTAAATGGAGATTAAGCATTTTCCAAAATCGATCGATAGCTGATCTTACATTAAAAAGAAATGTTGAATATGTTGACTACTTGGTCCCACTTATGGAGATATCATAAGATTAATAGATCAAGCTATACGTTAGAATATTTACTCGTTAAAAATTAAAGCATGAACAAAGAACCATTTTTTTGCAATGCTGTCTCAGATTTGTATGTATCTCGCTCTTTTTTTACAGATACTTCTCCTGATATCTTCACAGATAGCAGCCCTGAAACTTGTCCAAGACCAAAGTACATTTATATCTCAAGGACAAAACATGATTTCATGTTTAATTAACGGTTTTATTTCAGGATTATGTCATTTCTCTTTGATTTTTAATTCAACCTGTAAAGTATATGTTTTTGCACTTAACTTAGTATACAATCTTCTGAAGCATTGAAAAAAGGTGTTATTTTCCATTTCAACTCATTTTTGGTCTATTATATTCTTTTACTTAAATTATGCTCCTCTTTATTTTCATAAATGGTGTGTTTATATATATATATATATATATATATATATATATATATATATAATATAGAGAGTATATATATATATATATATATATATATATATATATATATATATATGTATGTTATTACTATACGTTTGTGTTATAAAGATAACTCTAGGCACTAACTATAACATAGAATGTTGTCATGTAAACTATCTTCTTCTTTCAAATATACTTCGCTTGAACTATCCACGACACAACTGTCAACTAAAATTCTTCATATATTAAACTGCACTGAATAAGAATGAATTTTGCTCGCTAAATGCTTGAGAAAATACGAATTAATTGCACTTACTTTCTGGCCTTCATTCAGCGTTCATCTCTATATGTTAAATGATTTTATGGTTTCTTCTATTAAGCCTTGAGTCAATTCAGAGATTGTGGATCAGCTTATGTAAACGTCCCTTATTCAAAATGACTTCAGATTGAAAAGGTGGTATAAAACGGATGACCCTATCGGAGTCATAAGTAAATTCAGTCATTAACGGTAATTGCTGCTATTTTTTTTTTTTATTCCTTAATATTATCGTCTTAATACAGCGGAATTCGTGTCCCTTGATACCTATGCGTTCATCCAGTACTCCTAATACCAAAACATTTGGATCCTCGCGTTTATGAGAGAGAGGGAGAGAGAGAGAGAGAGAGAGAGAGAGAGAGAGAGAGAGAGAGAGAGAGAGAGAGAGAGGGAAGTACTGGTAAAGAGTCGTCATTATATTCATTTGCAAAAGACCATAATTACTGTAAATATTTCTGAATTAGCTATGATCAGAGATTTTATAATTCAAGAAAATACTTCTGGTGAATTATTAAATAAGTAGGTTAAGAAGTAGTGTAATGAAAAATGGATAAAAATAATTATGTAGAAAAAATTACTAAGGAACAAATCACAATCACGAAATTTTGTTTACCATGTTCTATGCTAGCTTTTATGCCATCCTTATGCTTATAGCTATTTTGAAATCTGTTTGTTTTCTCTCCTCTCACTACTTAGTGAATAGACAATGATAACAGCATCACAAAGGCATCACAAAGAAAGAAAGCTAAATGAGTAGATATGAGTTGTAGATATCCTAGTTTTTCAATTAATGAAAAGAAAAACAAAAGTTACAAATGTTGGTGAAGAGACTTTTCCATATTTGAAATTGATGCTTGATGACGCCGAAGGCCAGCACCCATATATGAAATATGATTATATGCTAGTCGTGCTACCTATATGCTTGAATCATTACATTCAAAGTTGTCTATTAACAAAGGTCGACGTGCGGACACGGCACATCACTGCGATTATGGTGAGGCAAAGGAGTAACATCGAAACGAGGAAGGCCTGAGGTGAATGGCAGAAACAGAAATGAAAGGCATGAAGCAGAAGAACAATAAAAAGCGTACAGAATACCTAATGTCAGCATGGAAAGGAGAAAGTAGAGGTGTTAAATAAACATACAGCACCTCGTCTTTCTTATACCAAACGTTAACGAATATTTTGTAACAACTGAGTGTTCGTTATAATGACCCTCAAGATAGAAGGTCACAAAAAACCGGTTAATAACTTTTCATGTCCTTTGATGTTCAGTGCTAAAAGAGGTTACAATAAATTTGCGAGGAGCCTTTATCTTCTTTAAGACCAAACGCAAAAAAGATATTTTAAAAACGAGTACTCAAAGTTCTTGAAAATGCGCACAAGAGAGTCACATCTTCCACCTTTCCCCCCATAGAATTACTTTAGTGTTTCAAGTTCTACATTACTACTGTAACAAAAAGTTTTAAAATGAAATGTGCCAGTTAAATTTCTAGTTTCTTTAATAGAGTGGGACCTGTTTATATCAAGCCATTAACTTTTTTATCTCTACTTTAGCGATCACTATATCTGAATTGTATATCTGCAGGAACATCTGTAAAATATGTCACATAGAAAGTATCATTTGTTGTTACTGAATTACGAGGAATATAATAACCTTTTAGATGATAACCATTTGGCCATGTAATAGAGAAATGTAAATGAGCCTTCAGTCCAGTGCGTCATAGATCAGAGCTATACTGATCTGAAGAATACTTGAGGAATCGTAATGTTAACAGAAACATGACGGTAAGAGAAATTTAAATTTAAACAAACACATGTGAATCAATACGATAGGAGAAACAACCCATTGAAGTTATAATTAAACAAGACTAAGATCTGTTTGCATGTCACTCTCGAGAAAGATTATAAGTCGACTTATAACTACACGTTGAGAGTAATAAGAACTTGAGGTGCAAAGGGTTTTTTTAACAGTTTCGAATAAAGAAAAAATTTTCTGGTAAATGTATTGAGATGGGTTATATATTCACAGAAAAATTACAGAAGAATTAATTGCCTATTCTGTCTGTAAAGATGTTTCCACTACACTGGATGTATTATGAGAAAGGTTAGAGAAATGGTCTGACATGGTGTCAATTGTTAAAAAAAGAAGTCAGAACTAGTTGCTACCTTAGCATTGAACAGCAGGAAATTACAACCAAATATTATCAAGTATTGACTGCTTGAAGAAAGATTGAAAGTGAAGTACCACATTTATAACTGAAATAAATGTTAATACAGAAACATCAATTTATGATGAATGAATAAGTGCTGTGAATCATCATAAAAGATAGTAATCATAAAAGGTCATCTGCTTTCCATGGAATAATTTCAATGATAACTATGTACTTACTGAAAAAAATCAGTATAGTTAAGGAAATTACTAAAAGTAAAAATGTGGATGTTGAATGAAAACTAGTGGAAAAAAAACATGATGCACAGATAAAAATTTACAGCATGGTTTATGTGGAGAAAAAGAGTCGACGAAGCATAAAATAATGATTTATGAACATGTCCATTTGTAAATCAGGGTATACTAGAATCCGTCCAAGATGGAAGTGTTTAGCATGATTTATGATCTAGTCTCACTACAAATATAACATTGCATGTACTTCGGTTAGATTCAAACCTAATATATATATATATATTAGTTATATACATATATATATATATATATATATATATATATATATACATATATATGCTTTTTAAAGTAGATAATGAAAGGTTAGTTTGACATTTCAGTGTCTGCTGTAGTAAGCTCAGAAACTTAATTTTGTAAATCACTTGATCTACTATTTTATGCTCAGAACTCGGCAGCCTCAATTCAAAAATTGACGTTGCATTTCGTTTTGTTGAGCGCCTGGATTGTCGATCTGCCAATCTATATTTATAGTTTTAAAGGTGATGATTAAAGTGCACGGTATTTAAAGTAGTCTGTAGTAAGTTCAGAACTCATTGTAAATCACTTTGATTCAAACATTTATGTCAGAACTGCAATATTCTGTCCAAATTATTAAAGGTATTTCACTTGTTATTCGTTGACTTTACACGCCCACATATAGTGTTACATTTTCGCAGGGGAGATGAAGGTAAGTTGATTTGACGTTCCCTTGCGTCGAACATAACATGAAGCATTTGGTCATAATTGAAGACGAATTTATATCGCAATAGACCTTACTAGTTTTAAATTGCGAGCAGCAGACGAAACAAGAATAATCTAACAGCTTCTCTCCATCTTTGAAAATGCAGTTGTCCATCAAGTACATTTTCAGTGGCCAATAGATGGCAGTAACGACTTCGTTTATGAATAAAAATCCTCTAAATTAATTGTGGAGAAGGACCGCTTGGTGACTACGTACGCCTTAGAGAAAGTGAGAATTATGATTATTAAAGTACGATTTCAGTAATGGATCATTTTGATACTATTTCATCATAACATAATTAGCGGAAAATTCCCAATCATCGTTGGTTTGGTTGGGAGGCTGAAACTGAACTCAAACTGAAGCGTAATTCAACCTGTGATCAAATGATAACTTTTACAATTTAGTTTCATTTATATGGAACTAAGTCAAAACTTCAGGACAAATATTATATTTAGACCCAAATCATTGAATTACAAAAGAAAGCAGTGAACAGGTCATGCATCATTTGATTCCAGAATTACTTTCAGAAGGCTAACTTCAGCGACAAAATATCTACCATTTGCAATGTCCCAGACGAAGGCAGTGCAACATGATAATAATAATGGGGTCAATACGGTAATGTTGCAATGAATGCAAGATTCGTCGAAAACAGCGAAGAATCTTTCCTTCTAACTGGTAAATGTTGGTCATTGGGCTTCTAGTGACCGATTTGTAGGAAGTTATAATATTTTGCAATTTGCTTACAATACGACAGTGTTGAATGTAAGGGAATACTTGTTAACATAGCAGGGAAATAGCTCTAGGATTTTGTTTCTGGGGGCAAAACAGCTTTAATTTGAAATTGGATAAAATGCAGTCTACTGGTATTTAGAAGGTCCAAACTAACTTTTAAAGCATTGAACTGAATAAAAGGCAGTCTGCTGAAACTCTAATGACAAATATGCATTCTGAATCACAATATATTGCAACTGTCGTAATACATCGAGGTTGCAAGGAAACTCTTGACACGTACAGCGCGATAATTTAGAATGTTTTAAAAGGAACCAGTTTTTTGCTTCTTAAATTAAAGAAAGGCGATCGGGTGTGTTATGCCGAAAATGCAGTCGAGCACTCGCAATCCTCTGCATTATTGCAACGTTGCAGGTCCCTGGCAGAAGCTATCAAAATACTTCAAGACTGGAGCCTTTGCACAATTTTTAGGGGCTACGACGACTTTTCCTTCAAACTGATAAATTACAAATGAGTAAAAACTTTCTAATATGCATGGACATTTGCAATATGTTGCAATATCCGTAATGCGGCAATGTTGTGCCAATACAAAATATAAAGTAGCAAGTTTATTATGATGTTTTGTGAGAGCAAACCAACTATCCCTTTTTGGAGTAAAATGCAGTCTAACGTTCCCTTATGCATAAAAATTTGCAGTTTATTGCAATTTCTTTGCAGTGAGGAATGTTTCCAGCAAGGGAAAATTCTCCAAAAAAGCAAGGCAATAGCCCTGGGACTTTTTCTCTTGCCAAAGAAACTTTTGCTTCAGGCTTGATAAAATGCATTATATCGGCCTTCTAATCACAAATATGCAACGGAAATCTTGTTGATAGTTACAAAATGTTCTTGCAAGTAACAATGTTAAAGCCAGGCGTACTGGCAAGAATGGCAAGGATAGACTGCTGATTCGTCCAACAAACCAACTTATCTTTCAGACTGGAGCATTAAAATGCCTACAAGATTGCAATATATCGCAATTTTCTTTCATTATGGCAATGCTGCTATCAGACCAAGATTCGTCACAAAGCATAGCTATAGCCTAAGGATTTGTTTGAAAGCCAAATTGATCTTGCTTTCGAACTGCAATTGCAGAATATTGCTGATTTACAAAATATAGGGTCACACCATTAAAGCACTTATGCCTTAGTCCTCTACATAATGTCAAACTGATGAACGATTATTGTCGGTAATTATGGAGAATAAAAGAAAGTTGGCCGTCACTAATATCAAAGATTCTTTCAGAATGAAATTCATATTGAGTTATAGTTATTTTCAAATTGAAAATGTTCTACTTTTGGTGAATTTGTGTAAAATAGGATATATTATTCTTCCAATATCTGTTGCTGTCATCATGTGCCACATTTCAGCCACTCTGTGCAAATTCTTATTCTCATCATGCTGATGACTCCTCTATTAATAAAGTCAACAGACAATAATTTGGTGGGGCTAGGAAGATAATAAAACACTTCTGAAATAACAACTGTGCTAAAACCGAATAAAAATCTTCAATAATGGGTACTGATTGTGGAAAGAAAGGGAAATGTTTGGCTCAGAAGAAGACTGTGGAATTTACTGTAATATTAGGAATATATTATCATAATAATTGAGACAATTCAGGAGAAAAATTGACTGAATTTATTAGAAAATAGAAATATCAGTCAGGTATGTTGGAGCAAGAGAAAATTATCCATTTTCTGCAAAAGTTTATAATCAACACTAAAATTTGTCTGCAAGTGTGGTACGCAGTCCATAATGTTGCCACTAATGAAGAAGGAGGCTCAAAGAAAAATTCAGTATCTTTAGATATTTGTGGAAAGGAATGTGAACAGCTAGTCAGTAAAAACACTTTTATAACATACATAGAGGAGAGCATGACATTTAAATTAATTTATATTTACAGATAAGTACCCTCACCTATGCATTTTAAAGTTATGAAAAATTGATAGGAATTGTTTTGATGTGCATGATTTATTTTCAAGTTTCTTTTTGTAAATTTTTTGTACATAAATTACATATATAACATATGTATTTGTTTGTAAAATGTACTTGGTATGATTTTTAAATAACAGATAAAAAAAAATTCTTATTCTCATTACAGCCATACTGTAGTCGTTCCTACCTTATAACATTGCCTAATGGTTCTTAGATATTTTGGTATCATAAAATGATGGTGCAAACATTCATCAGATTCAGTGATGAATTGAGGAAGAATTTCTGGCATGATTTGTTTATGATGAATTTGGAAGAGCATCTTCAACACTAACAATATAGTTTGTTAACCTCAAAGATTTTTAAGTATGCAAATAATGATATATCATCCCAACTGCTTGTATGTTTATTTTCGCAGGATTCCCCCCAAGCTCCACCGCCACCCAAAAATGACAATTTTCATAGGTATGAATATGTTTCCTGCATGTATTTGGTCGGGGTAAAACATGCCAGGATCGTTATGTCTACGAACAGTTGTCAGAACTCCCAATCTATACGGCTTTTAAAGCAGGTGAATTAAAGGTACTTTATTATTTCAATTAGTCTGTAGTAAGTTCAAAAATCTGAGTTAGAAATAAATTACCTTTTTATTCAATTATCATATGCTGAGAACTGTAATATTGTTGTTCATAATTCGGTGTTAAATCTTAACGTGTTGGTAAGCCTGGATCTTCATATCGTCTATGAAGTGCCGCGTCATTTTCGCTGTTGGTGATTGACTTGCAGTGTAATTTTTCTTTTTGCAATGATTTATTCAACTGGTGTTTTATTTAGTCATCTCAACACAATTGTCATCTTATAACAAGGAAACTTGTCACAAAGATAATCTAGCTAATCTTCACGCCCATCTTGCAGAGCAGCTGGTATATTTGCTCTGAGTTTTTAGGTACAATAGATGGCGATCACGACTTCCTATAGTCAAATTCCCTAATTTGTTCAAGGAGAAAGAACTGCATGGTGACCACGTGGCCGCCCCAGAATACGGAGAATTGATGACGAAACTGGAACTGACTCATTCATTATTCTGATACAATTTTCTGAGATGATGAATGGAAAAGTCTCAGTTATGATTCGTTTAGACAGAAGACTGAAACTGAGCAAAAAAATGTAATGTAATATAGCATTTGAACACACGATAATTTCCTGTAATCACATGACAATTACAGTTTAGTTTCATGTATATGAAGCTAAATCAAGACGAATGAATAACTTCGACATGTATACCCATATCGTTGCCTTACAAAAGAAGGGCATGAACAGGTCATGCAATCATTTGATTTCAGAAATACTTTTGCAGAAGGCTAATATAAAGGACAATAGATATCCACACTCATTGCAATATTCCAGATGGATGTGCAGTGTGCAACATGTCAATAATAGGGGCAATACGGTAGTGTTGCAAGGAGGGCAAAATTCGTCATAGTAGCAAAGTTCTGCATAGCCTCAGGAACTGTACAGGGAGCAAGATAGTCTTTCCTTCTAACAGGATAAAATGACTTTTATTAGACTTCTAATAGTGAATGCACGCAAAGCTGCAAAATTTTGCCATAACATGGCTGGGATAGTTCCAGGATTTTTTGGGGGGAGCAAAGCATCTTTACTTGAAACTGGATAAAATTCAGTCTACTGGGCCTTAAATGGCTTGCATGAATACATAATTCGCTTTTAATAAAACAGGTTCGCAATGATGCAATGTTGCAAGAAAGCATAATTTCTTGAAAATAACTGGTTTATAGCCTTATTTTTTTTTACGGAATGCAAAAATTTTACTTGAAATTGGATAAAATGTAGTCCATTGGAATTTGAGAGTTCAAACCCATCTTTTAAAGCTTTGAACTGGGTCTCTAATGACAAATATGCACTTGAAATCTCAATATACTGCAATGTACTTGCAATACTGGAAGGTTGCAATCAAACTCATAACATACAAATTTACAACATAATTAAGATGTTCTTTTGGGGAACGAACCCTTTTGCTTCAGACTAAAGAGAGGGAAAGCAAAATGCAGCCGAAATTTAGTAAATTGCAACTTTCTTGCATTGTTGCAATGTTGCAGGTCCGGCACAATTCATCAAAATGCCGACGCTGTGGCCTCTGGCAATTTTTTAGGGCCACAACGACTTTTCCTTCAAATGTTGCAGGCCAGACAAAATTAGCAAGAATGGCTAGGATATAGACTAAGGAATTTTTCGTCGAACAAACCAACTTTTCTTTCAGACTGGAGCATTAATATGCCTACAAAATTGCAACATCTCGCAATTTCCTTACATTATGGCAATGGTGCTATCAGACCAAGATTCGTTAGAAAGCAAAACTATAGCCTAAGGATTTTTTGTAAGCCAAATTGGTCTTCCTTTTAAACGGGACAAAATGCAGCTTATTGGCCCGCCATTGAAAAGTACACATTGCAACTGCAGAATATTGATGAATCATACCATTATGCTCCCATAATCAGAGCAGTTATGCCTTAATCCTCTAATTGTGTGAAATGATTGAGCGGTAATTCTCAGTAATTATAGAGAATAAAAAGAAAGTTTGCTAAATGGTATTATCGATGAATTCTTCAAATAAAATTAGTGCTGAGTTATAACTATTTTCGTTAAAAGATACTTTCTTTATTTTGTGTATGGCTAAATAAGATATACTATCTAACATGTGTTTCTCATCAAACCGCTCTGTGACAATTCATGTTTTTATTACCACACAGTCCTTTTCTTCCTTATGCAATGTCTATAATACTTTCAGATGTCACTGCAAATGTTGATGAATTAGTCATCAATTTCAACAGATGTGTTTAAGAAGAATCTGTATTTGATCTGTTTATGATAAGTTTTAGGATTATATCTAAAACACCAACTATGTGGTTTGCTAATCTTGAAGGAGATTGAGTACGAAAATAGTGATAAGCCATTCCTTCTACTTATAAATTCATTTTCATAGGATTCCCCAGTCCCCCTCGAAAAAAATAATGTAAATTGTATATATTTGTTTTCTGCATGTATTTGTTCAGAGTAAAAGATGGCGAGACCATTACGTCTACGAAAAGTAACAGCAGAGTTGTCGGAACTGCCAATCTGTACAGCTTTTAAAGTTGATGAATTAAAGATAGTTTATCATTTAAAGTAGTCTGTAGTAAGTTGGGAAATATGAACTTTAAGTAAACGACTTTTTCAATTCTGTTATTTAATGCTCAAGATTGTAAAATTCTTGCCCAAAACACGGTGTTGAATCTTATTATGTTGGTGTGCCTGGATCTTCATAACGTCTATAAGGTGCAACGTCATTTTCGCTGTGGGTGATAATTTTAGTGGTTTTTCCTTTTTATGAATTATTTATTTCCAATTGATGTTGTATTTTGTTATGTCAAAGAATTTAATATCTGAATAATATGGAAGTTTAGGTTAAACCAATCTATCTGGCTTTCACGCCCATCGCAGTTGTTCATTGCGCTGATTTTCTTAGGTGGCCAATAGATGGCGTTCGCCACTTGCTTATAGTTAAAATTGCTGTAAATTTCTTTGTTAAAAAAAGGACCGCATGGTGACCACGTGGCTGCCTCAGAGGATACGGAGAGTTGAAGATAAAGCTTAATTACGATTTCATTAATAATTTAATTTGATAATGAATGGAAAAGTGCCATTTATCGTCTCCTTAGACAGGAGGCGTAAACTGAACTCATAGTGAAGCTTAATATAGCCTTGGAACACATGATAACTTCCTATAATCACATGACCATTATATAGTTTCATGTATATATGAAACTTAATCATGACAAATATGATATTTAAACCCGTATCATTACCTTACAACAGAAGGGCCTGAAAATGACATGCAATCAGTTAATTGCAGAACTACTTTCTCAGAAGGCTCTTCTAAAGAACAACAAATAACCACACTCATTGTAGTGTCCCGATGGCAGAAAATGCTTCAATAATATCGGCAATACGGTAATGTTGCAAGCAAGGCAAAATTCGTCAAAGTAGCAAGATTCCATAAAGCTTCAGGAACTGCACAGGGAGCAGAGAAGTCTTTCCTTCAAACAAGATAAAATGCTGTTTGGTGGACTTCTAATAGAGAATACACGTAAAGGTACAATATTTTGCCATTTGTTTGTAATACGACAATGTTGAAGCAAGGAAGAATTCGTCAACATAGCTGGGATGGTTCCAAGATTTTTCACTGGGAGCAAACCAGCTTTACTTTGAAGTTAAGGGGTGTATGTGGATATGTAGGTGAGGATGTGGATGTAGTGGATGTGGATAATTATGTGGATGAGGGGATGTGGATACAGAGGTACTTAAAGAAGGTGGGTGAGGATGTTTATGTGGTGGATGTGGTTATATGTGTGAAGATGTAGATACAGTGAGTACAGATATGTGGGTGAGGATGTTGATATGGTGGATGTGGGTATGTGGGTGAGGATGTTGATGTGGTAGATGTGGATATGTGGGTGAGGATGTTGATGTGGTGGATGTGGATATGTGGTTGAGGATGTGGATGTAGATATGTGGGTGAGGATGTTGATGTGGTAGATGTGGATATGTGAGTGAGGATGTGGATACAGCGGATATAGATATGTGGGTGAGGATGTGGATACAGTGAGTATAGATATTTGGGTGAGGATGTTGATATGGTGAATGTGGACATGTGGGTTATTCTGTGGATGTGGTGGGTATGAACATGTGGGTGAAAGGTGGATGTGGATATGTGGGAGAAGATGTGGATACAGTGGGTATATATAGATATGTGAGTGAGATATTTCAAAATGAGAATGTGTGAGTTTAGATGTAAAGAGAAATGAGAGAGGGTGGTGCTGGGAGGAGAGCAGAGAGAAAGAGAGAGCGAGAGAAAGAGAGAGAGCTTACAGGTGTATATATATACATATATATGCATATACAAACCTGCCCTCTCTCTCTCTCTCTCTCTCTCTCTCTCTCTCTCTCCTCCCAACGCCCCTCTACTCTCTATTTCTCATTTCCTCTCCCTTTCCTTTTAAGATAGTTGCTTCAATTACATTGCCCAGGCATTTTTGACATCTTATATTTCACTCCTTCTCACCAAATTAACGTTCCTACTGTGAAACTTGGACTTAAAGGCATTGGGAGTACAATGTTCATCTCAGTGACCTTGAAAACTAGTGATTAGACGCTGAATATCTGTCATTATTTTTAACATTTTATTTTTTCACCTCTCTCACCCCCCTTCCTATTGGGGCTGAACTTGGACTTAAGGGTATTGGGAGTTTCATTATTCATCTCAGCCACCTCGAAAACCATAGATTAGACTCTAATGTCTGTCCTTTTCAGTTATTTTTACATGTCACCCCCTTCCCACTCCTTCTCACCCCCCTTCCTATCGGGGCATCGGGAGTGTCACTATTCATCTCAGCGATGTCAAACGCCATGGACTAGACTGTAATATCTGTTGTTTGGTTATTTCATGTCGCCCCTTCACAGAGGTTTAAACTACAACCACTTTGAGGGGAGAAAAGGCCCCAGTCCCGCCTTCAAGAGAGACATACATAAACAAACTGGACAAAAAAACAAACTTACTCATCAAAAATAAAGAATAAAAAATAAACCAAAAATATAAATTAATTTAATACGTTAACTTCATAATAATAAGCCAGATACGAATTCTGAGAGTTTTTCGGTTGTTGACTTTTTGAACACTAAAACGCAAGGAAAGAAAATTACTCAAGGGACACTTAGAGATCATTTGGTAATGCTCTGAATTTCATATTCTATTATCGGTATATGTCAGTTAGTTACAAAGGAAGAGAGGCATAAGCAAGGA
>NC_089783.1:11536781-11564281 GCF_040412425.1 Macrobrachium rosenbergii | reverse complement strand
TTGGTCCCAAAAATCAAGTAAAGAGAATATAGTTGCTTTGGTAACTATTCTGAATTTAGACAAAATGTTATTTTGTCAAAACTGGAGAATTATCCAACGTTGACCTGCAAGTTAAACCTTCAGAAGTACGTTGTCCTTTAGTTGTTTTATATATATAAAAAAACTTATAGGTAACTGTAAAAGCCCAACGGTTTTTCACAGATAATCATCTATATTTAACGGTGCTTGCTTCACTTACATAATCGCAAGTATGAAAGAGAGAGAGAGAGAGAGAGAGAGAGAGAGAGAGAGAGAGAGAGAGAGGTTACATGGAACCTAAATTATGGTCGTTCAAATGAGATCTAAAAGGTGAATAAAGAGCTTTTAAAATCGGCTATAATTATTGAGAATTACTCGTATGCTTTTCGTGTTAGGAGTACCATGATAGTGAAGGCTAATGTGTCACAGGTGTTTATGAGTTCCAAATCGACCGTGAAAAGATGCGTCATGAGCCGAGGTATTCATCCTAATCCCATATAAGCTGGATCAGAAGCGATCCATCCACAGAGCCAGTGGATCTCTCAACTGTGGTCTCAGTTGTCAGTCCACGTCGTTTGGAGATCCCCGCAGAAAGATAACTTGGAGATTCACCAACAAGATGTGGTCTGTGGAGCTTCTTAGGATTAGTCCTCTTGGTATGTACGGCTGCATTCGCGGCCTCCGAGCTGTCATTGTATTCCTTCTTGGGTGTTTTAGTGATGAATATTCTGTACGTTTTCTTACTGTTTCCGAATGAGACACGAGATAATTGGTCATTAGGTGAAGTATAGAGAAAAAACTGATGTGAATCTATAACTGTCATTTATGTATGATTCATGTGTTTAACTAGTCACAGTAAGTGATTGATTTATTGCTTGAATAACGCCCCCCTCATATGTGATACGTTTCCAAAATGAAACATATTTTGTCTCCCCATGTTATATTTAATTCTAAATTTAGTCTATACATTCTGTTATCTATTAATAAAACAAATTGAGTTTATTGGGAACAGATTTTGATTGTTCTCTTATTGCCAAATTATATATATATATATATATATATATATATATATATATAGATAGTATATATATATATGGCATATATATATATATATATAAGAGATATTTTCACTTAAACCATAAGGGTGCTGAGTGTTGTTGTAAAACCTCGTCTTCCTGGAGTTTCCAACATTATATAATGCTTGGATCATAATACTTGCTTGATTTCTGGGGGCTTTTCACCCTCTTCTCTTCTTAATATATTTGAGTTTTAATAAATGACAAAGCACTTGTATCATATCTAGAACTCGTTCATCGTATTTCTTTTCTAGAAAGAAGAAACGAAAATCTGAAGCTTTTAAAACGTTACGGTTTCATTACAGATTTCATCCTAGACAAATGTCTCTTATTTGATGAGAACCTTTCTGAATTATCTTGTGAATTATTAAACATAATATTCTTTTATGAGGTATTTTCGTAATGAAAATGAGCAAAGAACAGGCATGTAAATCCTTATACTTATGAAAATTTCACACGGTGACAAAGAATAGGAACGTTTATCATCATTAAGTAAATAGGCATGAAATAAGTAAAACCTATCATATTACGCGAGTAAGCAAACTTATTTATTATTTAGTATCGTTGTAAGGAAAGTAATTTTTCGTCCATGAACGGCAACAAACTTTCATTTGTTCCTAGTGAATAAAATGCCAGTGGTCATTCCTGCTTATTGGAATATCTACATCTAAATTCTGTAAATACCTCCCTCTTCCGGTGGGCTATAAAAAAAAATACACTCAAACATTTCCGTAAATAACGGTTGATCAGAGTATTATAAATAAGTACATTATGATATTTGTGGTTAACATTCACATTAGCTTAAGACTTAAGAATTATTTTGAGTAGTTTATGATGCGGGAGTATTTTGATTAATCAAAGTGCAAGGATATTGCAGTCAAATTCATGAGAGAAGGAATACCTATTGAAAACGTAGGAGAGAAAAATGGTCATCCTGGAATAAAAAAAAAAAAAAACACCCTTAAGTAGTTCTGAATGCAAGTGTTCAGAAATGAACAAGTGTTATACAAATATTATATGTTCGGTCAATCAAGAACATATGACAATCACTGGGTACTTGAGTTGCTTCCTTCATTACAAGATGTACGAACACCAGAATCCAACTCCTTTTGTGGATAATAGATATAAGAATGATTCTCATCAGTCCATAGAATTAAGCGTACTTCCATTTGGTACTTATGAAAAACTAATGATAGTGACTAGTTTACGCGTTTTCTCTCAAAACAACATAAAATGTAAGCTGCATTTGACTCTAATAGCAATAATACAATATTATTCCATGATGTAGGGTAATATGTAAACTAAGATAAAAAGAAATCACCATTATTAATTGTATTAATTTAAGGGAACTTCATGGTATGCGTAATTTAAGACTAATGAGTAAAGTGCGATATTGTGGACGTTACTGATTAAAAAATTGTGAATATTTTGACCTATTTATCGTAACCTAACAGGTACAACGATTTTTTCAGTCATAACTTGGCACTTTCACTTTAAATCATATACTTAAGAATACGTTGACGTTTCTCACATTTCTTAATTTGCATTTGATCGGCAGGGTGTTTGGTGTGTTGGCTCTGCTCCTGCATCGAATGGAAATGGAACGTAAGTATATAAATATGCACAAATATTTAGTTTCCCCGTTTACATTGATAAGATCATATAGAATATTTAATTAAAATGAGTAATATAAGCAATTTCATGGTGAAGGAAAGCCAGAACTAAATGGAACTTAGAGAAGTTTAGCATGGTACCAAGTCTGGCGGAGGGGGAAAGAAATATGAATAGTACGAGGGATAGCGAAAAGTAAGAACTTTTCGTACGTACGTAATGAACAGTCATAAAAGGAGAGGTGGAGAGATGACACTGGAGTATGAGGAATAGTAAAATGAGAGAGAGAGAGAGAGAGAGAGAGAGAGAGAGAGAGAGAGAGAGAGAGAGAGAGAGAGAGAGAGAGAGAGAGAGAGAGAGAGAGAGCATTATTATCTTTTCAATTTTTGCCAATTGTTGTTTCTAATAATAATACGCCCTCTAGTTAGGTTTAAAAATATGTTTTTATTCATCAGAATGAATGTTTTTGAAAAAACAAAAATATAATATTACGAGATGATGCTGTGTAAAAAGAGAACATCAATAAAGATTGTCAAGATATGCAAGGGTAGAATATTAACTTCCCAATAAAGTAATTCAAAGTTGCTTGTGGATTACCATAAGTGAGGAATGGCAATGGAGCGAGAACACCAGTTCACTGTAGAGTGAGATCTTGGTTACGAGGTTTCTTTTGAGGTATAACGACTTTTGCATTGCAGTTTATTTGATCTGTCCCTGACTTTCATTGAAATTGGTTCCATTCCTTTTTCCAGGTGGATCCTTGTACCATCAGGGAGAGGATCGTTTACCATACAACCTAGAAATGAATCATTAATTCAACCCAGATGGACTGTTATGCCCCGAAACTTCGACTCTTTCATAAAGAAATTAGCTAATAAACAAGGTATTGATTGAGACAATTCTAAACTAAAATTTAAAGAAATTTGGGATATGGTATGTGTTTTAACATCACTAAAAATACGGAAAATAATAGAATTTAAAATCACGTGATTTGATAGAATGGTAACTTTTTAAAATATAAGCAATTGGCTGTTGAAAACATGAATTTCATATGACTCGATGCAAACAGAGTGGAAGAATATGCCTCCTTGCAAAAAAAAGTATTCCATACATCTGATGCCATTTATTAATATAAAGTGTTGTGCATGACAAGTAAAACTAGTTTCCTCTAATAAAACACAATATAAAGAAAGTTTATCGGTATTCTTAAGCTATGACTTACCGGCCTTCGGTAATCTGTTAAACTAAGAAAAGCTGTCACTAGCAACCACAGATCACTTATATATTCAAGGAAATCCCTAACCTTGAATATGTACTGTAAATGATTTGTTGGCTCATAATCCAGAATTTTCCCACAAGTCATTAAAAAAAAGTCATGGTATAGTAGCACATCTTGTTTTGAGTTTTCCAATTTATTTTTTTTCTTAAATGATTTTTACTTACTTCTCTGACGATAGTGTAATTAACTAATGATTCAACACTAGTTAATATAACATGAAGTATTGATAAACCAGAAATAAAACGCATCGGGAATGCGACTAGGAAATCTGAAATACTATTAGTAACTGTAATTCAGCAATATTGAAGAAATAAGGGAAAGGAAAAACAAATTGTTGATTTAAAAAAATATTCTTATGTCGAAGACTGTAAAAACTACATGGAGTTTTGAATTTCACATTTATCTGTTGCTTTTACTTTAGATCCGACTTCAAATAAATAGAATTCATAGGTTTCAACAATGATCATTTCTGATACTTTGGAAAGAAATTCTATTTATCTTCTGAACAAAGAATAGATTATTTGCAAATAGTATTTAGTATCCAATTCAGCAATAACCCCAATCAGAGATATATGGTAAGCTTCTCGATCTCCATATAACTTTGCGCTTTCTCATAAACAGTCTCTCTTGTAAGGCCTTCCATAATTAGCCGATGAAACCACCATTTTCTTGATGGGAGGAACCAGGATACTATAGAGCTATATATGTTTAGATATAGTTGAGTAGCTTTTGGCTTTGAAGCTTGCCCAATTCATTTGGGTTGTATCCATTTAGATTTATATAATTTTTCATACTCATTTTATAAATAATTATATGTTTTTTATGATAGCTTCATTTAAACATGTTAAAGATTTTATTGTTTTCCGTGAAAAATATGATCATCTATGTGTGGTTCACAGATGCATATTTGCTGTGAGTGTTATTTGTTTGAAAACTATTTACCTGCTTCACTATTATGTGCCGCAATGTATGTTATTCGGCAAGTTAATTATTCTTTTTTACTTTTCTCCCCTAGAAAAAGATGAAGGTGTCGATTGCGGCTCTCATAGTCTGAGTCCTGGCCAGACTGTAACAATAAAGTCGAGGAATTTCCCAGGAAGATATCCTCCAAATGAAAGCTGCAGATGGACCTTCCAGGTTTGTTCTTATTCAATATTTTGTTCTACATTAATTCACTATCAATGATGCAAGACACTGCATCCTTCATTATAACTTTTCCTGAGTAACTATATTTGAGAAGTAAGAGCAAAACCTGGCTAAAAAAGTAAGTTTATCTTATAAGTCACTGCATCTAAGGCCATGCAAAAAATATGACAAAGAAACTATTGCCATGTAATTTTGCAGAGTTATTTACATGTTTAAGAACTGATATGTCAAATATTATGTTCCTCCAAAGTCCATTCCTTTCTAGAGTGGCATTTTATTTTGCAGGGAACCTCCCCAGACTCCAAGCTCACCATTTCATGCAGAGTTTTTAAATTAAAGCCTTGCAGGAAGTCATCGGTGCTAATTACAGGAGGTGGACTCAATAAAAAGTAGGTGGCAAATATTAATATTATAATATCATAATTACAGTGAGGTATTTTCCCTTTATTACCATTATTACGACTTGGCTAGATATGATTTGTTTGCTTGGAATTCTAATTCTTATATGACAGCTCCTGGTAAAAACTATATTCAAAATATAATAACTAATATAGGTGAGTGAGATCTTCTGTACTTCTTAACAAAGATGCTCGTGACTTTTTTTTTATCTTAATTTTAAATATTGCTCCTTACAGAACCCATAAGTTGAAATTTTGATAGGTTATAAGATAACAGGATTACGCATCAGTCTGAAATCCAAGGGAAGATTAATGCAGATGAAGCTTATCTTGCATCTTGCTTGAAGTATTTCTTACATCGTCATTACCTTCTAAGCCAGGAAATTCTTTGTTTTTGATAAACTTCCATTGTTACACAATTACTACAACACGTAAAACAATAACTAGTCGTTTGAGAAAAAAAATATAACAATTAAGCATTTAACTGCAAATGCTTAATGCTCAAGTAAGAAAAGCTAACAAAAGCATAATTTTGCTATTGGTTCTACCTCCAAAATTCGGCTACCTTATCCTTTCATTAAAAGGACTGAAATTGGTAGAATATATTTACCTCACGAGCTTAACTATTTCAGTTTTTTTTTTAAGAGAACACATAATACAAATAGCTAAACTCAATTTTGTCTTGAAATTTATCAACATCTCCAACGGCGATTGACACAGACGGACGCAGAAAAAGTTATTTGCTTTATTTTCCACAAATTCCCTCTCACCTCCAGCCTTGCGTCTCAGTTCTTATCGAAGTAGGTCTGGGTCTTCCAGTTCTCCTGGTGCTGACAGCAACCCAGCTGACACTGTATCTACTTTCCCTGCGGTTGCACAAAGGACATGCCAAAACCCATCTTCACGTCCCCTTGACCATTATATTATGTACATAAAGTACTTCGTAACTTGCCTATATGGTAATTTTTCTCTCTTTAGCCTGTCATATGACTCGTGATTTTTCTTTTAAAGATATATTCTCCCACCGATAAAATCTTTCGGAGATATACTTTCATCATCGTACCATGATTCATGTCTGGATCGTAATACAAATCTGATTGGAAACCATTGTTCACAAATATCTGAAAGAATCATCCCTCGTCATTTAGTTTATTTCATCCCTTTATAAAGCCTTTGGCCTCATTCTGCTTGTTTTCATGTATTTTTCTGGATTTATGTTTAGATGTTTACCTAATGAACACAGCATTATCTGCATAATTCATAAGTGTCATATTTTTATCGTTAGAGCAGTGAATACCTCTTCCATCTTCAGACTGCTTTTTTTCATTATAAAATCTATGAGAATGTCCAGTAGGAAAGGGGAAATGCCACTCATATATGGTAGCCATTATTTACTGAAAATTTCTTAACAAGACCACGTTACGTATCATATTTAAATATTTTAATCTCTGTTACATATTTAATGAAAATGCTTTATAGTACCAATACCTCTTTCTTGGCTCCTAATATTTCGGATGTCAGTTTATTGGAGAAAAGCATACTTAATTGCAAGAGTATTTGCAGCAAAAAATAGTAAACTCGTTTGTATATTCTTTCAGGCTTTCCTTGACCATCACATCCTTCAATCCTTTTTTGTTCTTATCAGGTCTTCGCATTCATATCACCTAAAGATATTCTCATATGTCTTTGCTGTTTCATCTTTAGCATTCTGCAGTGCTATTCAAAATGCATTTTTATTTTTTTCCGAGATTTCTTTCATTAGTGCATAAAACAACATGATACTCAACTTGTAAACGTTCACTTTCATCTTGCTTATTCGTTTCCAGTTACAAAGTGCTTTTCCAGCATTTGGCCTTAAGATTATGAATACGCGCTTTTTTTTTTTTTACCAATTTCGTCTGCTATTATTGTATCAATATACACATTACCCATATCCAGTCTCTCTTTTCCAGTGATTCACCAACCTCCATGATGCTCGTCCATATTTCTTTAATTTATTGTCTACTGGTATTATTTTATTATTTTGCTTCAGAGTACTTTCCTTCCAGTTTCTTATTTCAGTTTTCCTTAGTGTTTAAAAGTTGAGAGATTTTTATCACCACCATATGCTTAAGAACTAAGGGCATCTATGAATTGTACCTTTCCATTAACTTGGCAGATTTCATGATGGATCCATTGTTTAAAGCCACGATCCGTTTCATGAATTTTCTTTATGATCTAGGTTTGTAATTCATATGTTCCCTACTCGTATATCTATCATATTTTAGCGAATATTTATCAGGCACGTGTTCTTTTTTTCACAGAATGAACTCCAATTATTGAGGTTTTCATCATTTACACTTTCGTTCCTCTTTGCTAACTATCTGTGACTTATGTAGCTCTGTTTGTTTATGCACATGTTTATTACTTATAGTACGACTGGAGTAATAGAATGATGACTTCATCTTACACAGACAAAAATAATACTGCCCTTCACTTATTTGACATGTCAAAGTGTAAAATCGTATGGTTAATGCCACTACCGCAGCTCAGGTTAATTTTTGTGATTCGCAGTTGCTGAGGTTATTTGCATGGTCTTCACTACAGCGTTCGCAAAAGTATCATTAAGTAATTCTATTTACATTCATTACTTTTGTGAGCAATGAAAAATTCTTTCCCAAGTCCAACGACGTAAAATAACATTTTGGAGTGATGACGGATATACAACATTGGTGTTAGGAAACAAGTAAGATGGTAAAAGAAATGGAAAATGTGTATAGTGATAGTTGAAAGAGTCTGCCGGTGAAGTCAGTTTCGTCTACAAGAAATAAGAGTTTGTATTATTATTACATAAACAAATGGCAAATACTTTCTCTAATGGAGGAAATACGTTTTTGGTAATAAAGAACGAAATTGCTCTAACTTTTAATACAGTCAGGATACACTAAGACACTAACAACTCTCATTAAACAGATACTGCAAAAACCAGGAAGAACTCACAGAAACAAGCGACGATAACAACATGGACGTATACTTCAGAACTAGTGGAAGCAGAAGGACGAAGAAGGGTTTCAACTGCAGGGTTTCTGCTTCAGGTAAATATAAGAAAATGCTTTTGGCTTCCTATTCAAAGATAAACTTTAACCATATGTTCTGCAAAACCCTATCCTCATCTTGTGACTGCCCATGTTGCTAATTGAAGATCATTCTATTAAGAACTGCATCCTTCTTTTCCATTATTAAAGAAAAAAACATTTTCAGATTCTAGAACTCATCTGTTTTCTCTAAGTGTATGCTGCAATTTCTTACATCGAACAACTGGAACTTTTTAATAAATTAAACCGTACAGAAATTCGAGAAAAATTATAAATCAGAGAAATCATTGTTAATATTATTATTACAGTGCAACCCAAAAATGAGTTTTGTTATTCTAGCGTCTGCAGGGTGCAAAAAGGCAGAAGCAGCAATAAAATTTCTGTTACACGAAAGCTAAAGACATTACAAACGATTTTTGATTAACCTCCGAGTTTCACATAACTCCTTTCCCCACAGCTTTCAGATTTACAAACTCTATCTGAAATGCATAAATAACTGTTGATTATGTTTAATATGTCGTTTTTGTGAACCTTTATTTGTGCATGCAAAAGAAAATAGAATAATAAAATTGTTCTAATTAATAGCAAATGCATATGTATAATATGAACACAAATTGAAAATAATTTTCTTCATTTCCAAAGTGCCACCAACTACAGCGGTGCCCACATCCCCCGTAATCTCTTCAACCACAACAACTCAAGCCTCAGACAAAACCTGCCGTGAGTATGAATTTTTAGTTCTTTAAGTTAAAACGAGATGGAAATCTCCCATTATTTTTTATCAATAAAATTTGAAATGTTTGGTGTACATAGGCCAATTAATAGGTAACTTAATTTTCCGTGTAAGTCGAGTTGTAAATCATATTGAGAGGGGACACCAAACTGTCTCTATAAACGGTATATATAATGATGTAAGGAACAATAAATAATGACAGACATATCAGTGTAACTACGTATACTTGAAGCAAGAAATTAAAAATTTTTCATTTAATCCTTTATTCCAAATTGTATTGTTTCTTCCATTACACTTTGTACCAATAGAATCATGTGGCACTGTGAACCGAGTGACGCGAATCGTCGGAGGAATCGAGACAGAGGTCAATGAGTACCCTTGGCAAGTAGCCCTTGTCTATGCTGGATCCAGCAGCGTCTTCTGTGGAGGTTCTCTGCTCAACGACGAACTCATTGTGACGGCAGCGCACTGCATCAAAGCGTAAGAAACTACCATCATTAAAACTTTGGAATATTTATGACAATTCCATTCCTTAAAAAAATGGTCATTGGCCTCTCCAAATATAGTGTACTATATGTTTCAAAAGCATCATTCTCCAAATTAGTTTGAAAGAGTGATACTTCCCCTGATTTTAAACGGGTGCCCCTTACCCTGCTCATGAAACGTTCAACTTTCTTCAGAGCTGTTTGACCCTTATATTGATTTGGTTATATGAGGCACAATTCAATCCAGGTACTTTCAGATAGGAAAGGAAACCTGAAATGAATATTTTACACTGCCATTTTCCCTTTAGTAAAAGTTATATTTCCAATAGCACTATTGCAAAATGAAATTAAGTATAGACATCCTATTGAAGGTCAAAGGATAATTTCAGATTGTGTTGTTTAAAAAAGATTATAAATTTCAGTCTAGATATCAAGACAGGTCTTAAGGTAGCTTAAAATACCTCTTTGTGTACTTTCCAAATCATAAGTGTTTAATTACTTTCCTTAACGCAGCTGTTAGAGAGATAGCACCTTCTTAAGTTTAAAGCCCAACCTCATTCCGTATCTTACTGAGACTATAGAATGATCATAGAAGGCTTTCGGCCGGGTAGTTCTGAAGCTGCAGTACTTTAGTCTGTTTAAAGCGTATTCTATAATGATAATGAGTAATCTGACTTCATTTACAAATAATACCATATTTTAGAATAAAAAGATAAATAATATCAGGCTCATTTGTCATAATATGATGTCTTCATATTGAATGAAAGACGTATTGGAATTATGTGGATTATAGTTGAACTATATTATACATATATATCAGGATTACTCACAATATTTTTAGTTATTGTTAGACTTATTTCTTTTCTATTTTTTTTAGGCATATGTTCCAATACGAAAGAAATCTTTGAAGAGAATTTGTAACAGTCAAATATTCTTTGACTTATAAAATTTTGCAGTTGATTTAGCTAGCTATAATATAACTCTCTCTCTCTCTCTCTCTCTCTCTCTCTCTCTCTCTCTCTCTCTCTCTCTCTCTCTCTCTCTCTCTCTCTCGTCGTAGATTTATTTGGTACAGAAAAGTCATATCGTTGTAGTAAATACCACAAGAAAAATTTTTGCATCGGTCGCTTAGAAGGATCATCGCTATGCCTTCAGTTTTCATGAATGTAATTTATTTCATGAGAAAAAAATTACAAAGGTATGCACATTTGTGTATAAATCTGAAGGCGTAAATATTAATGATATAATAATAAATGATTTTTAGATTTATAGTAGAGCATCATTTCGGCGCTTTGATCCCCACCTTCAGCTGCGGTGATTTTAAAGATTAAGGACGGTAATCATCCGCTTAACAAATCACGACATTATATTAATGTACACACAGAATATAAAAAAAAAAATAAAAATCACGAAGATCTTTCAACCAGTGTTTAGTAGCTAAACTGGCTTTAAGACTTCATATGAGTTAATTTAAATACATTTTAGTTTAACCAGACCACTGAGCTGATTAACAACTTTCCTAGGCCTGGCCCGAGGGGTTAAATTTATTTTACGTGGCTAAGAACCAACTGGTTACCGAGCAGCGGGACCTACAGCTTACTGTGGAATCCGAACCACATTATGACGAGAATGAATTTCTATCACCAGATATTAATTCCTCTAATTCTTCACTGGCCGGTCGGAGAGAATTCATATAAGAATTTATTTTTTATGTATATATCTGAACTTAAATTTGCAAAAGTTCTTTTGAAACCCCAACACTCATGGAAAAATTGAAGGTAGCCCCCTAAGAAAAAAGTTAAATTTAAAACAGATTAACATTGATTTTAAAATCACCAGACATAATTTCTAAGTTGCTTTACTAATGAAGGGTTTAATTCTTTTCTGTAAATTTATATTAATCTATTTCTAAGTTATAGAAAAAAATGCATGTGATGCATGATTGTTTATTCACTCATCAGGATGATAGACTACGAAATAGAGACAGAGGTTCTCCTGGGCGCTCACGACTTGGATAATCCAACAGCAATTCAGCAGAGGATTGGCGTCGCTTACAGCGGCTATCACTCCCTCTATGACGATTACACAATGGATCACGACATTGGGATTATTTTGCTCTCGTCCCCTGCAACTCTTAGCGATCGCGTGAAGCCCGTTTGCTTTCCAGATGCCTCCAAAGACTACAGTGGTTACCAGGCTATAACCTCAGGCTGGGGAACACTTAGTGAAGGTACTGAAACTCCTCTTATACTTTCTAACGTATATATATCGTTGAGGATCTCCTACCTTCTTTCTTCCTTTTGTCTTTTCTCCTCTTCCAACCTTCGCTATTTTTTTTTCGTTTTTCTAAAACTTTAACCTCTCCTTTCAATCCTAATCTTCCTCCTTTCCCATTCCAGCTTTTTCCTCCCCTTTTCTTCTCTCCAATTTCGGTTTTCAGCAGCATTTATTCCGCAGCCATCTTTCTTCCCTCGTTTTATTCTTTTTCTCTCTTCTCGTCGCTATCCTCTATTATTTCTCGTATACTTTCCTTGGATACTTTCCAGTTTAACTTCTCTCTTTCATTATAGTCCTTCTTTCCTTTCCTCATTGATTTTTTCCATTTTTTTACGCATATTTTATGAGATTTTGTCTTGTGTCTAAATTATTTTCATTTCGATCTCTCAGAATAACAAAGAAGCAATAGTAACTTTTTTTAAGCTCTCAGATTATTCTCAGTTTATATAAAAATGTAAATATTTCGGTATCCCGGCTTTGAAAAAGAAATTAAATGATTGAATGTGATTTTTGGTACACTAAACCGAACTCTAAATCAAGTCACTGCCAGTCTTTTAAGTCTTTTAAGACTAATTCTAAAGGAGTTGTGATTTACAAAGGCGAAGAACTTCTTCGTGAATGTTTGATAATAGGAAGCTTGACGTTATGAATAAAAAACTCTCTCTCTCTCTCTCTCTCTCTCTCTCTCTCTCTCTCTCTCTCTCTCTCTCTCTCTCTCTCGTTTTAGGTTTTATGTCTAACGTTTCCTTTGTGCATAACCATCAACTGCATTAGGAGAGAAAGCAAAAATGTAGAAATGATAAAAGAAAAATGGAAAAGTGGAAGGAAGATTTTTGGTCCTCCATATATTGGTAAAAGGAAATCAGGATAAAAAGCTGAAGATTTTGATAACCTTATAATTATTTTAATGTAAAAAGAAATTAGAATAACTATTTTATTTATCAGAATTATATCTTCAATTGGAATGAGAGTAAATTACTTGTAAAACTTTATTTACCTTCAGAAAAGAAAACATTGATACAATTACTATCAAAACCAAATTTACATCTAATGGTGTTATTACACATTCCAATCAGGTGGTTCTCAACCAGTTATCCTTAACGAAGTGGATGTGCCAATAGTAACCAATGCAGCCTGTAATGAAAATTACGATGGTGAGATAACCAGCAACATGATTTGTGCAGGGCACCCTGAGGGGGGCAAGGACGCCTGCCAGGTACGTTTTATCAGTCTTTATTCCTTACTTATTCTTTCTTTATTCTTTGTATTACTAATACAGTCTTCATTTGCAAGACAGTAGGGTACACAACCAAGTACTATAATGTTGTACCTTCTTGACATCTTCTGCACCTGCCTCCCACATCTCCATCACTCTGGTACATAAATACACTTCTTGATTTACTGCCTCTGGTATATTTATCACTTTTATTTTAATCCTTTCACCATGAGCACGAAATTTCCATGAAGAGATTTTGAAACGACGTTCTGTCAATATTTTCAGATTTGGTCTTCACAAGCAGTTTTCCCATACCTTTTACTCAAGCACACTCTAATATGGCTTTATTCATCAGCTCCATAACTTACCTCCTCTCTTGTCCTTCTACCAACTTTTATATTCTAATGATTCACCTTCATCACTTTGAATCAGCTTACATTAATCTTTTAAGTATCTCCTCTTACGAAGTATTAGAAACTTAGAGGCTCAGTCTTCACTATCGTTAATCAACACTGTTTCATCTTTAAATCATTCATTCCATTGTATATTACCACATTTTTCTGAACAAAGCATTTACATCTGATGTCCTCTCCTTGATTTCTTCTATAGTTCTACATGTAATTCTAAAAAAAAAATATGTGTAAGGCAAACTACACCATTTTATTAGACCAACTTTTGCACTAAGGCAACTGCTATACCTCTTTATATTTAATGTACACTTCACTTTCATCATTAGACAAAATAATCACTCCCAACACCCTCCCGAATTTGTTAGGCATTCAATATATGTATGTGTAAAATTCGCCTGGAATTTCTTAAGACACGAAATTATTCAAAATGAGTTCATTTTTACCCATCAAAGATTACTTTGTATGAAATATAATTCAGTTAGTTATCCGCGACATAAATAATTTTGTTGTACTTCTTTTTTTATTTCATATGAGTAATGGAGTGAACACATAATCATTTGAAATCGATTAATAATAGTTAGTTATAGCAAAGAAAAAATATACCTGGCAGTCTCCGGTAAGGCAGAAGGCAATTTTTCTTAAATCATTCACTTATTCTCTGTTTCTCTTAACGGCAGTGTTTATTCATGCAATTCCACCCATACTTGTATCACTAAATCCAGCTATGCTTCAACAGATGGAGATTCTGATTGTCATCTGTTGTCTTCTGACCCTTTTCACCGTATTTTTCTCTTTATTTTTCTTATCTTACTCATTTTTTCTTTTATATGCTTCTACCTATTTTTGCCTTTTCTCCACCTACTCTTCTTTTTCTTTCGTTTTTCATGCGTCTTGGCATCCTCTTTTTTTTTTTCTACCCCTTAAATAGTTTACTGAACTAATTATCCAGTAAATGAAGCTATGTAGAAAAATCAGTTACTTCTGATGAAAAGTCATGGATATTTTCCAGACTAAAATAAAAAAAAACCAGCACACTTAATTGCGTTATCAGAACTTTTTCTGGTAATAGCAAAGTCCTTAAGGTAACATAAAATGGATACAGCATTGAATGATAAATTATCTTATTCAACTAAAGCATGTTTAAAATTATGAATAAAGCCACTTCAATTTAAAAAAATATATATTATATATCTATGGTTACTGAAAAATAAACATTCATAGTTAAAAATACTAGAGGTAAAAAAGTACAGAAAAAGAAAAGCAATCTTATGCGGGGTGAGATAAGCCACCTCAAGGACACAAAGGCTCTAACTGATACTCCATATTAACAATAAGCAACAGGTTCTAAGACAATCCGGTTGACTAAAAAAAATAATCTAAGAGAACTTAATTGGCTGGATGAAAGACGCCATAACAAATACGTGGTGGTTTACGGTTCCTCTGGTCAGTACTGACACCTCACGGTGTTTTCTTAACTGATATGTATTTGTTTATACAAGGAGAATTATATGAAAATAACAACTATTTCCTTCTTTCCAGGGAGATTCTGGAGGACCTCTAGTAGTGGAAGACAATGGCAAATGGGTCTTGGTTGGTGTTACTTCTTGGGGATATGGATGCGCCAGACCCGACTACCCAGGAGTTTATGCCAGAGTTACTGGTAAGGTTCGCTTAAATTTTGTTTGATTTTGTTTACTGATCGCGGAAGAATAAAAAATGTTTATAGTTCGTAATGGAAAGTTATTGTAGATAACAGTTATGTGTTTTGTGTATAAAAACCATTTCATGGACAAGTTACCCAACCATGTAAATTTTTTTGGACAGAGTACATCGATGCCCTAATGGGAGTAATGGAAAGTTATGGATCAAATAATATATGCGACGGTGCGACAACTGCTGCTCCTCCTGCTACAACAACTGCTGCTCCTCCTGCTACAACAACTGCTGCTCCTTCTCCTACCGGAAGCTGCAGTAAGCATAAAGTTTAGTGATAAGAAAAAATAAGATAAGATAGATCGGAGGTAAGGATGTTCTGTCCTTATTTTCTCCTAAAGAAAATTAAATTTGGGGAAAGCTCTTTCATTCATAAAATAATATTAAAAAGATATCAAAATACGAATAACAAGAATAACAGTATTAAGCATAACATATACAGTACTTACCTTGTTTAATAGAAACATACCGAGCATTTATTGTATTCAGTATAAAGTTAAGTAGGCACTTCTTTTCTAGATGATTCACGAATTGTAACTAGAACGACAACCCTTGTCACTGAAGAGTGACTGCATAAAAACAAAGGTACAAGGGAAATAAAAAAAAAAAGGAGTAACGAATGTGAAGTTTTTCTAATATGACTTCTTCACTTATAAAATATGAGAATAAATTTTTATCTTTTCCATATCAGATATGAATATAATTCTCTCTTTTATAAATATATATAAAAAAATTAAATATTGAATCAGATTTCATTATTTTTTTCGAATGCTGAAAAAAAAGGAAAAATTTCTGAATTACTTAATTAAGAGTAATACTAGCAAATAAATATGTCCATATGGTTACGAAGTTACGCCAAATGTACAGATAAATAACAGACAGTAAAATACAAACTTCAATGACGCATCATTTCAATTGCTGCAGAATGTGGTCGACGAAACCCTGTGACCAGGATTGTTGGAGGTCAGCCAACAACAGTGCATGAATATCCTTGGCAAGTTGGTTTAACATCTTACTCACGACCATACTGTGGCGGGTCTGTCATCTCCAACCAGTGGATCCTGACAGCTGCTCATTGTGTTGATGGGTATGTAACTTTGTTTTGGTGCTTCTCTTTCATTTCACCTGTTTTGAAAATTTTACGGATAAGGTATAGAGTAATTTTCCACTTCAGCAAAGCAGTCATTAAAAAAAAATAATTGTTTTGTTTTTAGTTCTGGGATAATATTAAAAATAACTAAAAGTATATATTACCACTATAAACAACTGACTGGCATTTGAGAATCTTCTGTTCCATACAATAAGTAAATTTACATTCCCGTATTTTAAATCTTTGCTTATGCTGAGGTGGTGAACATAGTACATGTGTATTAGATTATCCATTTTTTCTTTATTATAGTTCAACACAAAATACACGAACAAAAAATTTCAATTATTTCCTAATATCATAAGGAACTTTTGTGCAGTTTGACTGTTCAAAAAAAAGATTTTATTATCTTGAAAAAGCCTGTAACTTTATGACATGTATAAAATTGACATTATGATTAATATTGTCCAGAATATGAAACCTATTCATACAGTACAAGCCCACAGGGGCCATTGACTTGAAAATCAAGCTTCCAAAGAATATGGTGTTCATTAGGAAGAAATAAGAGGAGATAAAGGGAAATACACAAAGAAGAGATCCCTGTTATTAAAAATGAAAAAGTAAATAAGTAAATCAATCAATAAATCAAAACGTATTAAAATGCAAGGAGAATAGTATTAAGGAAGTAATGAATTGCATATTCGCTTGAACTGCTGAAGTTCCAAATCACGACATCTTCTGGGAGGCTGTTCCTCAGTCCAACGGTGTAAGAAATAAAGGCCCTCTGGAAATGAGAAGTTCGACAGCGAGGCACATTTACTGCATATTGGTGCTGATGTTCAGCAAGTCTGCTTGCTATCGGCGTGTAAAGGGGATCAGGGATCAGCTGTGAATGTGAAAGATCTCTGTTGAAGTACAACTTATGAAAAAGTGACAAACAAGAGACCATCCATCGATGGTCCTAGTTATTTCTGCTACTACTGGGAAATAGAAACCTACCACCACGAACCACTTTATCTAAAAATAATAGTTTTATGAAAATCATCCATTTCACTATTTCATTAAATTGGCGAGAGTATGTCTTACAATGTAGAGATAATATCTACTAATAAAAAATTTAGTAGCAAAAGTGAAGATTATCCTTAATGATTGCAGTGGCCAAAATTTTATATATTTTCTTAGAGAAGATGTTGACTCAAGATTTGTGATTTAAAAATACTCATATACCTTCCCTTTTGTCGAATAATACCAAAATGAAACCATTTTTATTTTTTGTTCAAAAAGACAGCCTCTTCCCACAATTATTATTATCAACTTCCTCCAACAGAGACAGCCCATCAAGTGTCTACGTACTCATTGGAGAACATAACTATGCGATAACATCAGAAACGACTGCTACAGAAAAGCGTCCTGTGTCACAAGTATGTTGTAAAGTTCCTGGTAATTGTTTTGTTAGTAATTCTGGGAAAAAGGATTATACAAACTGAACAAGCCAGTTGGTGTTAATTCAATTCAGTCGTGTGTGTTTGCTTCCGATCCTAGAATGTAATAATAAGAATTATCTACTAGTGATTTTGTCTTTTATAATGAGTCTATGAACACACTAGGAAGTAAGGACAGGTAGTGATGACTACATTAACTTCCTGATGATATTGTCTGGAATCCTACAGCAGACCTGGTAATGCTTTACGAGAGAATAGTTTTGATCATTCTATCTCTTTCACAGATTATCGTCCATCCACAATACAACTCAGGCACTTATGACAATGACATGGCATTGTTAAAGCTGTCGTCTCCAATTTCGTTCCCATCAGACAACAAGATTGCACCAGTATGCCTTCCTGATCCACAAAATGCATATGATGATGTTGATGCTATAGTCACTGGTTGGGGAACGTTGTCCTCAGGTTTGTTCTTCAATGACTGAAATGCAAACGCAGTTGTTATCCAAGAGTAATTAGCAATAATGAATGATTATAGCCTGAGTGGTTGTTGTCCAATGATAATATTAGCCTACTTAGATTGTATAAAATATGGCACTGAATAAAAGAATGTGCCTCAAGCATTTTTGAATAATACTATAGTAGTGGTCGTTGGATGGTATACATTTCTTCAACTTGAAAAATCTTCATTCATTAAGAGTTCTCACACATTCTTAAAAGTTGAACTAGATTTCCTATCTCCGGGTAACTTGAGGTATAAGTTTCTGTGCTTCGAAGAGTGGGAGTTTCTTAAAGCTGAAATACACTGGCAGGTCGAAGTATCCTTGCTTTTAATATTATGTCATTATTCTTTCTCAAGAGAAGGATTTAGAATCGTACTGCCTCGTATAAATTCAAAACCTACCATGACTTCTAAAATTCATGATCTTGTCAACCCTTACTAAATATTGTGCTCTATAAGAAGATCTATACATTACTCAAAACGGCGACAAACCTTACTTGTCTCGGCTCTGTTTGACTAAATTGTTGTTGTCATCAAACCGTCACTCCACTTCTGTCTCATCCTTTAATGAAATGAGTTTAGAGGCTCATGTCACACCACTTTCCGCTTGGCCTTAACGCACCTAGAGCAACAGCACACTCTAGTACATGGCCAACTTTCTCAAAAACTATCAGTCTTAGTCAGGATTTGTTTTACAAGTTGCAATAGATAGAGACTCTGCCTAATTTTATAATCGACTACAAAAGTATTCCTAAACTGTTAAGCGGTGTTACCTGAACTATTATGTCAGGACATAATTATCCTTTCTTTTTTGGCACTGATTAACTTGTAATATAGTTTTTTGAACAGATAATCTTCAAGTTAATAATGTAGTGATTGTGAGTCCTTTTCTGCAAAGCCAACTAGTCAAAATATCAACTAAACTTTGTGAGACAATTTTTTTTATTTTGCGGTAACCGAATTTGTTTCTAATAATATGCTAATTTATAACATTCAAAACGATAATAGCAAGAATGTTGATATTGAATGCTTGATAACCATCATAAACCTTAACACAAATGGTAAAGAACAAAAGCTACTGTCTCTAATAGCCTGCACTCCATCTCATTTATTTGCACTTGATTGTTTTCATAGTTAATTTAATTAATTTGATCTAAAATTAGTTAATTCATTTTTTATTTTAGTTTATAATCCCAAATGATTGGCAGCTTCTTATTTCGCACCTTTTTTCCCATGATTCCGCCTTTATAAAGACCTACTGTCTATGCATCAGTGCTCTTGGAAGTAATATACATATTTCACTACAAAAGACAGACATTTCTATATAAAAGAATATGAAGTTTTTCTTCGCTAAATTTACGATAATGTAGAAGTTTATAAGTACAGTACATTGCAGGTGGTAGCCAGCCAAATGAATTACACGAAGTGACGGTACCAACAATGACCAACAGCAAGTGCCAGCAGTCATATGGCAGCAGCATCACAAGCAACATGATCTGCGCAGGACTGGATGAGGGAGGAAAAGATTCTTGCCAGGTATGGAGGTTCACGACAGAAGAGATGAAAGTACATATCTTTAGGTTCACGAGCAAAGTTTTCTATTAAGAGTTTTATGAATCAGTGATACCATATATTTCCATTTTACGGATGAAACTTAAGTGGAAAAGAGAGGCTTAAAAACTGTTTAGGAATAATAAAATATTGCGTAGAACAATAAAAGTGGTGTAGCAAAGGTAAGAGTAAGAGGCTGCGACTACAAACTTTGTTGGAGGATGGAAAGACATACATACATCAACATACAAAAGACGAACGAGGTTATGATACATAAAGCTGGAATGCTGATATTATAATGCTTGCGCTAAGAACGATACATTTAACGAATACGAATATATGTACAGAGAATGGGTTATATCTGCTGTGTTTCTTGTACATGTGCGCTTGGCGCAGAGATCTCGTTGTGAGGAGATTAGCTGGCCAGGTGAGATGAACGGCGCGTTGGTCCGTATGGGACCTTGCAGGACTCCCCCCTCTTTGTAGAGGCCTACTGTTGTAGTACCAGGTCCAGGGTTGACTCGGGTTGGTCGTCTTCATTGGGTAGTTATGAGCCTCCGCAACTGTTTGTAGATATGAGATGGCCACTCGTCTACTAGGCCAGCCCTTACATTGACCAGGAATTTCTTGGCTCTTAGGGCGGGTGGAAGCTGAAGGATGACTTCAGATGATCCTTCAGTGATTCGTAGGTGTCAGGGGTTTGCAGTTCTACGAGCCATTCTGCGACTTGCTTGAAAAAGTCGTCTGGCAGGAATTCGAGGATGGCGTCTGTTTTACGTGCCGAGAAGGTGATTTTCTTCGATCAGAAGATTGTCTCCGCCCTGAAGATCCAAGCTTCTGGGTTGTGGGTAGTGAATGGGGGCAGACATGTGGAGGAGGGAGCGACATCTCCGTGGTCACCAATGTAGCGAAGGCATGAGTAAGAGGCTGCATCTACAAACTTACTGATTTATTCAAATGTTTTTGTTGATTGAGCTGGCTTTATGCCAGCACGGGCTCTTGCTCACAGAGCAGCCCATAAGATTTATTCAAACAACAAACAGACAGGTCAATAGCTCTTACGAGCGGAACTGCAGTGCCTGAGACGAGGCGAGTAAAACACAGGTCAGAGAACAACCAATTGTGTTTGTTGGAGTATGGAAAGACATACATAAATCAATATACCAAACTTGAACGAAGTTATGATACATATAGCTGGAATGCTGCCAGTGTAATGCTTGTGCTAAGAATGAAACATTTAACATAACAATAATATGAACACGAATATATGTACAAAGGATGCGTGAAATCCGTTGTGTTTCTTGTACACGTGCGCTTGGCACGCAGAGGACTTGTTGTGCGGAGAATAGCTGGCCAGCTGAGATGAACGGTGTATAGGTCCGTGTGGGACCTTACAGGACTCCCCCCTTGTAGAGGCTTGCGGTTGTAGCACCAGGTCCAGGGTCGACTGAGGCTGGCTGTCTGCTGTGGGTAGTGTTATGAGCCGCCGTAACTATTGGTAAAAATGTGATGGCAGCTCGTCTACTATGGCTGCCCCTACGTTGTTCAGGAATATCTTGGCTCTTAGGGCGGGTGGCATGCTGAAGGATGACTTCAGCTGATCCCTCAGTGATTCGTAGGTGAAGGGTTTTTAGTTCTGCGAGCCATTCTGCGACTTGCTCTAAAACGTCGTCTGGCAGGAATTCGAGGACGGCGTCTGCTTTGTGCGCTGAGGAGGTGATTTTCTTCGATCGGAAGATTGTCTCCGCCCTGAGGGATCAAGCTTCAGGGTTGTGGGGCGTGAATAGGGGCAGACATATGGAGGAGGCGGCGACGGTGTCGTTGGAGAGGCTGTCATTGTTTGGGCGGGCTGGGTTGGACATCTCCGTGGTCACCAATGTAGCGAAGGCATGAGTAAGAGGCTATGCCTACAAACTTACTGGTTTATTCAAATGTTGTTGTTCATTGAGCTGGCTTTATGCCAGCGCGGGCTTTTGCTCATAGAATAGCCCGTAAGATTTATTCAAACAACAAACAGACAGGTCAATAGCTCTTGCAGCGGAAATGTAGTGCCTGACAAGAGGCGAACAGAACAGAGGACAGAGTACAACCAACTGTGTTTGTTGGAGGGTGGAAAGACATTCATAAATCAACATACAATACATGAACGAAGCTATCATACATATAGTTGGAATGCTGACATTTAATGCTTGCGCTAAGAATGATACATTTTTAACATAATAATGATATGAACACGAATATATGAACAAAGGATGCGGAACATCTGCTGTGTTTCTTGTACACATTCCTTTGGTGGACAGAGATCTCGTTGTGAGGAGATTAGTGGCCAGGTGAGATGAACCGTGTGTGGGTATCTACATGGTAGGAAATTGTTTTTTCTTATTCTATCAAAAGACAAGGCCAATGTAAATAACCCAGATATGAAAACCCCAGGTTTCTGAATTAAAAGTTATTTTGTTAAATTCTCATATGAGGATAAGATGAATGAATAGCCAATAAAACATAATAAAAGAATATTTATGAAAAATTAGAGAAAAGTTTAGGACAGGCAGAGGGAAAGATGGAAAGGATATATAATAAAAGACGACAAAGTTTGACTTGACAGTCTTCAAATAAACGAAATAAATACTAGAGGAGCTGAAAGAAACCCTGAATGAAAGAAGACGGAAAAATTTATTAGGAATAAATTTCTTCTTTTCGTATAAGCCCGCAGAGGAGTACAGGGAAGCCGATGATTTGGAGAGAGAGAGAGAGAGAGAGAGAGAGAGAGAGAGAGAGAATCCTTAAACGTTTCGGTCCTTAGGTAAAATGGCCTACCAGTTGAGTAAATGAAATTTTCGTTTAGTCAGAAATTGTCCATGATACACGATTTAAGAACAGAGTTTTTTTTTGTGTTTTTTTTTTTTCCAAATAATGCATATGATTTTAATTTTCTCAGGGTGACTCAGGCGGTCCAATGGTGACTGCAGGCAACGCAGCTCAGACGTTCATGGTCCAGATAGGAGTGGTCTCTTGGGGTTACGGTTGCGCATATGCTGGATATCCTGGAGTCTACGCACGTGTCAATAGTAAGTAGAATATTTTAAGAATATTAAAAGAATATTTTGTACACCAGATCAACCTGGTATTTTCTGATACTAAATACTTCACTGAAAGAGTGACACTGAATAAAGACAAATAGTAGCGGATATTTGAGAACCACTTAGGTACAATTGCAATGTCCATAAAATTTCTTGCCTGATGATAGGTAAGTAAAACATTTAGAAGAATTTCAAAAGCATCCTTACAGACGTTCGAAGAGACTAAGCATTTCAAAACCGATCGGATAGCTGATCTTTAATATTAAAGAGAAATGTTAGAATATGTTGACTGCTTTCTGGAATTCCACTTATGGAGATAAATAAGTAAGATTAATGCAGATCAAGCTACATCGCTAGAATATTTATTCGTTAAGAAATTAAAGCATTAACAAAGAACTACTTTTTTTTACAATGCTGCTCAGATTTGTAGATATCTTCTTTCTCTTTTTTTTACAGATTACCTTTCCTGGATATCTTCACAGATAGCAGGCTCTGAAACTTGTCCAAGACCATAAGCAGTATCTATATCTCAAGGAACAAAACATGACGCAACCAATTAAAGGTTTTGTTTCAGGATTACAAGTTTCATTTCTCGGATTTTTTAATCTCGACTCAGAAGTGTATATGTTTTTGCACTTAATCCTAGTATATTAAATCTCTAAGCATTGAAAAGGTGTATTATTTTCCATTTCAACTCCTTTATTTTTGGTTCATTATGCTCCTTTTTATTATTTTCAATTATGCTCCTTTTTTATTTTCAAGTAAATGGTGTGTGTTTATATATATATATATATATATATATATATATATATATATATATATATATATATATATATATATATATATATATATATATATATATATATATATAATATGTACGCTTAAGTTATGTGTATAAATTTAGGCAATTAATGCTAGTAACATGGCTGTGGGTTATTGGGTAAAACTATCTTTTCAAATATATCGTTTAATATTTTCCACGACACAACAGTCAACTATAATTCTTCTATATATTGAAACTTGCACTGAATAAGAATGACCTTGCTCTTTCCAAATGTTTGAGAAAATACGAATTAATTGCACCCTACTTTCAGTCTTCATTCAGCGTTCATCTCTATATGCTAAATGTTTTTATGGCTTCCTCGATGAAAGCCTTAGAGTCAATTCAGAGAGATTTTGGTCTAGTTTATGTAAACCGTCCCTTATTCAAAATGACCTCAGATTGAAAAGGTGGTATAAAACGGATGACCCTATCGGAGTCATAAGTAAATTCAGTCATTAACGGTAATTGCTGCTATTTTTTTTTTTTATTCCTTAATATTATCGTCTTAATACAGCGGAATTCGTGTCCCTTGATACCTATGCGTTCATCCAGTACTCCTAATACCAAAACATTTGGATCCTCGCGTTTATGAGAGAGAGGGAGAGAGAGAGAGAGAGAGAGAGAGAGAGAGAGAGAGAGAGAGAAGGGCTGGTAAGAGTCTTCATTATATTCATTTGCAAAGACTATAATTGTTGTGTAAAAATATTTCGAATTAGAAGCTTTAGATCAGAGATTTTATAATTCAAGAAAATATTTCTTGGTGAATTATTGAATAAGTAGGTTAAGTTAGCAAGTAGTGCAACATGAAATGTGGAGAAAATAATTATGTAGGAAAAATTACCAAGGAACAAATATGAATCACGAAATTTTGTTTTATCAATGCCTCTCGATGCTGCTTCTTTATGCCATCCTTATGCTTATAGCTATTTTGAAATCTGTTTGTTTTCCCTCCCTCTCACTACTTAGTGAACAGACAATGATGGGCCAAAGTACTCACAAAGGTACTCAGCAAGAAAGAGGCGCTAAAATGAGTGATATGAGTGGTAGGTAATAAAAACAAAAACAAAAGTAACAAATGCTAGTGAAGAGACTTTTCCATATTTGAAATTGATGCCCGATGACGTCGAAGGCCAGCACTCATATATGAAATATGATTACCTGCTAGTCGTGCTACCCTCATATGCTTTAATCATTACATTCAAAAGTTGTCCATTAAACAAAGGTCGACGTAAGGGATTACCTAATAGCGTCATCAGTTCGAAAGATTATGGTGAGGAAGAAAGGGATAAGACTAAAAACGAGGAAGGCCTGAGGGTAACCAGAAAAAAATGAGAAACGAAAATAGCAAGGTATGAAAGGAATAACAAAAAAAGCGTGCACGAGAATACCTTAGTGTCAAAGATATAGAAGGAGAAAGTAGGAGTGAGTTTTTACCCTTTGATTTCGGTTGTAACGTATACGACGCATTTAATAAACTGGCCCGGAACACTGTTGTGTCGTATACGAGCACCGGTAATTTCCTTTTATGTGAAGGACTGATGATTGAAATACTGGCCTCTTTTTCTTGATATGGTAACAGTCTGTCAGTTGCCATACGGTGTTTCCCTAAAATTCATTAGTCTTCATCAAGATGTCACAGGAGGAGGGGTCAAGGGTACGACATCCTCGAGTTGACCGCCGGCAGATCGAGAGAAGAGCTCTCGACGAGGATAACTATTTTATAGACCTTCTCGACTAATTTTCTGGATATGAAAATGAATCGGATTTAGAAGGAAATGAAATGAATAATTATGGTCCTGGTACAAGAGACAGTGATGAAATATCAACCGACAGTGAAAATGACGAAAATCTGCCACCTACAAATGAAAGCCAAGGTGTCAAAAGAAGGCGGAGACAGCGAAGTGACCCAGGTGATGAGTGGGAGTGGGCTGCCAGCAATTTCCAGCCCAGAGATTTCATATTTGACAGCAGTGGCAGTGGCATTGCGTCGAAATGTAATGTGAATGAAAATTCAAAGGAAGTAGACTATTTTTTTGAATTTTTCGACAACGAATTTATGGGGCTGATTGCTGAAGAGACAAACCGTTATCAGAGATTCCTTGTTGATACGCTAGGAGATGCAGTGCCAAAGTATTTGCGAAAATTTGCTCAGGTTACTGTGGAGGAAATGATACGGTTCCTTTGTGTGATTATGATCATGTCGCATATAAGTAAACATCGCATCGTAGATTACTGGACTACGCTTGAGACATTCGAGACAAAAGGAGTGAGAAGGCTGATGGCAAGGGACAGATTTCTTCAGATTCTACGGGTTCTACATTTCGTTGATAATTCACAGGAAACAAGCCCAGATAATAAACTAAAAAAATTAAACCCGTGCTCGACAGTGTGCGTAGAAAATTCCGGGAAAAATTTCAACCTTTCCAGGATTTATGCATAGATGAAAGTTTAATGTTATGGAAGGGAAGGCTAAGTTTCAAGCAGTACATTCCAGATAAAAGAAGTCGATTTGGAGTGAAAATATTTGAACTTTGTGATGCCAAAACGGATTATATTGTCGATTTTATAATCTATACTGGAAAAGATACAGAGATATTGGTACATGAGGATCTAGGGGTATCTGGTTCTGTGGTAAAAACATTTATGGCCTCGCATCTCGGAAAACATCACATCCTGTATTTCGATAATTGGTATTGCAGCCCAAAACTGCTCAAGTATTTGGGCGACAACGAAACAGGAGCATGTGGAACAGTCCGGAAAAATAGGAAATTTATGCCTAAATTTCCTGATGTGAACAAATCTGAGATTTCGTCTCAAAACTGCAATGGAATATTAGGTTTAAAATGGCAGGATAACAGGACAGTGTATATGTTATCTTCAGTACATGAAAATATAATGGTAGACTGTGAAAAAAGGTGTCGACCAGGGAATTTGTGCAAAAACCTGCATGCGTTGTTGACTATAATAAGAAAATGCGGATTGTGGACAAGAACGACATGCTTATTAGTTCTGTGAAGTGTATCCGTAAAACCACGAGATGGTACATAAAACTATTTTTCCGTCTGCTTGATATGATACTAGTAAACTGTCATCACTTGCATGGATTTGTTACTGGCAAGAAAGGGTCATATTTACAGTTTTCTAAGTCAGTCGTTCTGCAGTTGATTGAAAGGTACCCTCCAGCACCTAACAAGATAATTACCCGCACCGTAATAACGCAGCCAAGGCGGCTAACAGAAAGACACTTTCCTGATCCAGTTCCCTCAACAGAAAAACAACTGCGACCTAGACTAAGATGTCGTGTGTGCTCGCATACATCCCGTAGGCCCAAGAAAGGCCAGCAGACATATTTCATGTGTAAAGACTGCAATGTAGGACTATGTGTCGCTCCTTGTTTCAGAGAATACCACACACTTCTGAATTACTAGAATTCTGTCGTAAAAGTTTTGTCAAGATTATTATGTTCAGCTTATTAAATATTCAGATTCATAACCATTTGTTATTCACATTGTTTGATTTCATTCAACTTATGTCATAAAAGCTTCTTCCAATCATATTGAGTCTTATGTGTTTATACAT
>NC_089783.1:11529281-11531781 GCF_040412425.1 Macrobrachium rosenbergii | reverse complement strand
GTAAAAATTTTTATTCTGTCCGTCTCTCTCTCTCTCTCTCTCTCTCTCTCTCTCTCTCTCTCTCTCTCTCTCTCTCTCTCTCTCTCTCTCTCATTTTTTTTTTGTCCAGCTAAGTGGAATAGTAAGCAGACCCTTCCCTTCAAGGAACCATAAAAATGATGAACATTCTTTATGATTAGTTTTTCTGACGAATATACAAATAATTTTTAACTATAATACACAACTGTGATGTAGCTGTCCTCCATGGATTCAAACAGAATTAGAGAAAATGAAAAAAAAAAAAAAGAAGACTGTCATCCTCAATCAGTGCAGTGCTTATACCTCTGGCAACACTAAACCCCGATATATAGTACTTATCCTATGTTTATTTATTTGTGTTGTTACATTAATTGCATAATATCTATATCACGGATCACTACTATCACAATATTATCATATAAATAAAACAGGTTAATTTGCAGCAAAACAACAAATACAAACGCTATTACAATGATTGTTTACGATTTCGTGCGTCTGGTAGCATGCTACGGGTGACTACCGTCTGAAAACCCTCCGGATTGTGGTAAGTGTGAGGTCTCATCTCGGCCGTAATCAAAGGGCTAATGAAAATGAAAATAATTAATAATTTCATATTTTGGTAATCATAGAATCAACTAAAAACGATTATTAAATAAAATTATCTAAAATGAAAAAATCCCGTAGGGTGGGTCTGCCCAGACCCAACTTGCACCAGATAGGGTTAAGAGACTGGTCAGTCTTGGAGGCCTTTGGGCCTCATCCTTGAAGTTCTTGGGCCCTCTCCAGGCCTGCTTCCCCAGCCTGGCAGGATACCTGCCTTCCTCCGAGGAAGCAGCCTCTGGGTCGGACCCTTCCCTTCAAGGCTGCCCTCAAGAGACTGGCCAGCCTTGGAGGACTTTGGGTCTCATCCTTGAAGTTCTTGGGCCCTCTCCAGGCCTGCTTCCCCAGCCTGGCAGGATACCTGCCTTCCTCCGAGGAAGCAGCCTCTGGGTCAGACCCTTCCCTTCAAGGCTGCCCTTAAGAGACTGGACATCCTTGGAGGACTTTGGGCCTCATCCTTGAAGTTCTTGGGCCCTCTTCAGGCCTGCTTCCCCAGCCTGGCAGGATACCTGCCTTCCTCCGAGGAAGCAGCCTCTGGGTCGGACCCTTCCCTTCAAGGCTGCCCTCAAGAGACTGGCCAGCCTTGGAGGACTTTGGGTCTCATCCTTGAAGTTCTTGGTCCCTCTCCAGGCCTGCTTCCCCAGCCTGGCAGGATACCTGCCTTCCTCCGAGGAAGCAGCCTCTGGGTCAGACCCTTCCCTTCAAGGCTGTCCTCAAGAGACTGGCCAGCCTAGGAGGACTTTGGGCCTCATCCTTGAAGTTCTTGGACCCTCTCCAGGCCTGCTTCCCCAGCCTGGCAGGATACCTGCCTTCCTCCGAGGAAGCAGCCTCTGGGTCGGACCCTTCCCTTCAAGGCTGCCCTCAAGAGACTGGCCATCCTTGGAGGACTTTGGGTCTCATCCTTGAAGTTCTTGGGCCCTCTCCAGGCCCGCTTCCCCAGCCTGGCAGGATACCTGCCTTCCTCCGAGGAAGCAGCCTCTGGGTCAGACCCTTCCCTTCAAGGCTGCCCTTAAGAGACTGGCCAGCCTTGGAGGACTTTGGTCCTCATCCTTGAAGTTCTTGGGCCCTCTCCAGGCCTGCTTCCCCAGCCTGGCAGGATACCTGCCTTCCTCCGAGGAAGCAGCCTCTGGGTCGGACCCTTCCCTTCAAGGCTGCCCTCAAGAGACTGGCCATCCTTGGAGGACTTTGGGTCTCATCCTTGAAGTTCTTGGGCCCTCTCCAGGCCCGCTTCCCCAGCCTGGCAGGATACCTGCCTTCCTCCGAGGAAGCAGCCTCTGGGTCAGACCCTTCCCTTCAAGGCTGCCCCAGAGACTGGCCATCCTTGGAGGACTTTGGGCCTCATCCTTGAAGTTCTTGGGCCCTCTCCAGGCCTGCTTCCCCAGCCTGGCAGGATACCTGCCTTCTTCCGAGGAAGCAGCCTCTGGGTCGGACCCTTCCCTTCAAGGCTGCCCTCAAGAGACTGGCCATCCTTGGAGGACTTTGGGCCTCATCCTTGAAGTTCTTGGGCCCTCTCCAGGCCTGCTTCCCCAGCCTGGCAGGATACCTGCCTTCCTCCGAGGAAGCAGCCTCTGGGTCAGACCCTTCCCTTCAAGGCTGCCCTCAAGAGACTGGCCAGCCTAGGAGGACTTTGGGCCTCATCCTTGAAGTTCTTGGGCCCTCTCCAGGCCTGCTTCCCCAGCCTGACAGGATACCTGCCTTCCTCCGAGGAAGCAGCCTCTGGGTTGGACCCTTCCCTTCAAGGCTGCCCTCAAAGACTGGCAAGCCTTGTAGGCTTTGGGGCCAATCCTTAAAGGGCTTGGGCCCTTTCCATGGGAAGGGTCAGACCCATAGGCTGCTTCCTTGAGGAAGGAAGCGGCCTCTGGGTCGGACCCTTCCCCTCACC